>NW_008246071.1:398065-400339 GCF_000281045.1 Saprolegnia diclina VS20
TGACGAGCTCGATGGCGTAGGCTTCCTCTTCTTTGCGCCACCGGCCTTTGCGCAGCGGACAGATCTGGTTGAAGATGCTGTTGGCGTCAAAACCAACGTCAAAGAAGGTCATGCGCCACCCGTAGTTGCTGGACAAGGGCAAGATCGGTCCAGCCCAGGGCGATGAGGGTGGCGTGTCGTCTATTGTAGGCACGACACAACGCAGTGAAGTGCTGAGCCGTGGCCGCTGCGGGCGAGGCCCAGCGTCGTCAAAGACGTGGGCGCGCTTGTGAGCAAAATGCGGTCGCATCCATTGAACGTCTTGGGACATCGCAGTGGTTGACGCTAGCGATGCGCAGTGCGCCTTGATCGCGGCACCATCGCAGCACGGCACGGGACCGAGCGGGTTGAGGAGGCGGCTGATGTCCATGGCCGCAAACTACCACTAACGTGGCGGCTGACGTTGGCGAGGCGCCGTTACGGAATCTCGTGGTGGCCATCAATAGAGCTGAAACCGGTGCGCACTCGGGATTGGATAGAGCATTTTGGGACGTTGTCGCGCGATGTTCTTGCGCGGCGTGACTCCTCTTGTCTCCGGTGTCCTGAACGACCTCTTTCTGTCTATTTCATTACCTGGTGGATCGCACGAGTGGTCACTCTTGACCTAAAACATGAGCCCTTGCATGACTCCAGACGGAGATTCACACTTCGAAATATTTGGCTTTGCTTCAGAAACGTTGTCTATTTTAAGAGGGTGGTTCAGACCTGGTTGGGCCGCCTCGAGCACACCGGAGAAGTATATCTGGACTTCGAGCGACGGGGCTCGTTTCGGCCATTCAACTCGAGACACGGCGTCGAGAATGCCGTAAGCCGTGAGGTTGATGCTTGCAGCAGCGTGTTTGCCAGAAACACGAACGTAACCGACAAGCGAGCTTTGTGAATTAGCATGTACGGTCATGCGACCGAATCGTTGCCAGGTGCCTCCTTGGGTTGGCCTCAATTTGACCACGATGGTAAATCGCTCGTCCTATATTTCTAGTAGGTTAGACAGTCCATCTATCAAAAACATTTCTCATCCTGGTTGCACCGTGCGATATATGACAAAACACGCCCAACTGCGTTCGTAATGGCCCACGGCCGCCAAGGCCAAGGTCCGTTGGGACTGCGGTTGAGTTTCGGACCGACACCATGAGTTTGGTCCAACCACTCTGGATTGGCCGAAATGTGGTCTTATTTGTCTGTCGCCCAGCGTTTGGATTGGCTGCGAACCCACTTAAACAGGGCCAGCGTTGGCCTCGTGATTATGAAACCGTCAAACACGAAACACGGAAGGATGCAGAATCATGAAGCTTAGTGTCCCATCGAAGTTATTGGACACCTCGCTACTGCACTGGAACGACGAGGCACATCGAGTCATGTCCAATGATTCTACTACGTGCTAGTCGACGCCATGGGACAATATCTTTTTTATCGACCCTTGTCGACGCCGTGCAACTGCCGCGACCTGCCGCGCCCAACGTATGATTAGTGCCCCGACTTGGCACGATTTGGGGTGGCAAGCGAATTACCACGACCCACATATCTTCAAACGTTGTGTGTTTAGAATTGGAAATATATATATCTTTCCATTGGTTCCATACGCTCCCAAAAGATTGCTTTCAGAAAATTTGCTCTGGCGTTCGAAAATTTCTGTATAACAAACGAGGATTTTGGCCTCCTGCACAACACAGGCGCACAGGCTCGAGAGCGGCAGGACCACGTGCAGATTTCACTCTTTTCAGCGACACTTGATGGTGCCCTAAAACCTCAAGCGTCAAGCCACACAGGATCTTTAAGCGGGAAACTGTACGGCTCGCCCGTTACGAAAGGCGCTTCCCATTTTCGCCAATAAAATGCGCTTAAGGCATGCTGTCGTGGCCGTTGGTTGGCCAGAGAATTTTATTCTACTTGTATTTTGTCCTATCAAAAATCAAACCGCCTGAAACGCTCGACGCGATCATACATCGGTGCGACCACTTGCATTTGCTCGTTTGAAGAATGGACCTCCACTTGATCCTGAACCCGTGTGCAGTCCACGAAGACATGGACGTCTCACATCTCGAGCCGCGTCTTGCAAGAACCGTTCATTGCGTCGAGTACGACGAAGCGCCAACCAAGAAGCGCGGTCCGCCGGTGCAGCTCTCATCTATGTATTCCAAGCGACCTCGGCTAGAGTGCGCCGTTACTGTGACCCACCAGCCTCACTTCAACTCGGCCTTCCCAGTGTACGACTCCATTTACACACACTGCGATGAA
>NW_008246071.1:402939-411471 GCF_000281045.1 Saprolegnia diclina VS20
GTTGTCGTCCTGCGTCTCACTCTACAAGCTGCGTGCCCTCTCTGGCGCGAAGGCACATCCAATATTTTCGCCCGGTTCTCGCAAATCATGCGCGAGCCGTAGCCACCGAGTCCAATCGAGCAATTCGCTTAAAATAGCAGCGTTTCCCACGCTTTTCTTAGATTCGTTGGAAAAGTTTGCAAACAAGACACAAGCTTGAGCATACTACGTTCCCTGTGCATTTATACTGCAAACCATGTCATATGCGACGGGCTTCAAAGCACTGGAAGTGATACGTCGATGTCGTGTTCGAAGCTCCATGACCCCTTCGAACGTGGCCCTCGAAACGCAACCGCAACGATGGTGGCGTAATTCTTCTCTTTTTTGGCCAATCGAACTTCGCGGTCAGGACGTGAAACCGGCCGTGCACATTCATTGGCTAAAAAGAGTTTTCCATCAAAATTTCAACCAATCCGTGAGCCTCAAAGTCGGTTTCAGCACAAAAACACCATCCGAAACGTTGCATGGGTCCCACGTCAACAACGCAGTTGCAGTTGTTCGCTGTCCGATGGATCTCCGCTTGCTGCTGAACCCGTGCGTCGGGCTGCTGGACCACGATCGTAGAAGCAGTGACCTCCACCGACCGGAGCCCCGGCAGGCATCGACCGTCAACCTCCTCGACGACAAGACGTGCAAGCGACGTCGCGAAGCAGATTTCTGCACTGTGTTCCCCAAGCGACCCCGCACTGACCACGTCGTGACGACTACGCGTCACCATTACTCGACTTTCTCGACTGTGGCACCAGGATGCAGCGGCCCATATCGATCCCAAGCCCCGACGCGCAACATCGACAATGCGAGCTTTCGCCCGCACTTGACCCAAATGGGCAGTGCAAACTCCACTTGCAATGGCCTCTACCAGAGCCACGCCGACCTCCGCAGCGCATTCCTCGACGTTGGTTTTAACGCCAACAGCATCTTCAACCAGATCTGTCCGCTGCGCAAAGGCCGGTGGCGCAAAGAAGAGGAAGCCTACGCCATCGAGCTCGTCAAGATGGTCCACGCCAATCGCCTCCCGCTCAAGTTTCGCCAGTCGCTCCGAACGTTCCTCGCCCAGAAGCTCCACAGCGACGAGATGCGTGTGCTCAAGAAGGTCGGCAACTCGGACGCGTTTGCGTTTGCGCGGCAGCGCGGCCACGCGGACGAGGTCGCCGTGACAAGGACGACGTACGAGAACGAGCGGTCGATCGAGCCGCTCGAGACGCTGCGCCGGGCGTTCTTGAAGTCGGTGCAGATCGAAGTCGTGATTGCGCTGCGCGAGTATGATGGACAAGCGCTGCTAGATTCTCCCACGATGGGAGACGACTAGGAAGATAACCTAGACCGTAAATAAATACATTTCTACGATAAAATTACAAATTCGTCAACTGAATGGACAACGGGACTTTTGAGCTCGTTGTAAGCGGCAGTACTCTCTCTCTCTCTCTCTCTCTCTCTCTCTCTCTCTCTCTCTCTCTCTCTCTCTCTCTCTCTCTCTCTCTCGCTCTCTCTCTCGAATGGATCAATTCAAGAAAGAAGAGTTTACGTATACTCGTTCGTAGGGACTATCGTTGAGAATTTGACGTATGTCGCTCCCTCTGAGCCGTGAGGCTGCCCACCTTCCATCGCTGGGACAAGAGCGAAACGACTCGGCGATGTGATCGTACCCAAACGTCCGCCAACAAACTGCACCGACCGGCCTTCCACGCTAGGATACGTACGATATCGCTGCAAGCCACGGACCTGGGTTGCTTGCTGTCACCTTTATTTAGGACTGCTGAGACTATGCGACAGTCAACATCATTCCCTTTTATGCGGCAAAATAATCACCCTGGCTAGTTTCTTAATCCAAGTGTTCACGCGCGGCCACGATCGCGTCAAGCTGCACGGACCTCAAGAACGCCCGGCGCAGCGTCTCGAGCGGCTCGATCGACCGCTCGTTCTCGTACGTCGGCCTTGTCACGGCGACCTCGTCCGCGTGGCCGCGCTGCCGCGCAAACGCAAACGCGTCCGAGTTGCCGACCTTCTTGAGCACACGCATCTCGTCGCTGTGGAGCTTCTGGGCGAGGAACGTTCGGAGCGACTGGCGAAACTTGAGCGGGAGCCGATTGGCGTGGACCATCTTGACGAGCTCGATGGCGTAGGCTTCCTCTTCTTTGCGCCACCGGCCTTTGCGCAGCGGACAGATCTGGTTGAAGATGCTGTTGGCGTCAAAACCAACGTCGAGGAACGTGGCGCACCAGTCGACACTCTCCGGTGCCAACGCGGTCTCGAGCAGTTTGCTTCGGCTTGGCATCTCGTGGCGTGCTAGGTTGCCGTAGGGCTTGTAGCGCTTGGAGAGGAGGTCGTTCCAGGCTGTGTCGATGCGGCGCTTGGGTGGCCAGCCTGGCGTCGCATGTGAGAGGCGCGACGTAGGCGACAGACTCCTCCGGTCGTCGACGGGGTTGAGAAGGAAAGCGAGGTCCATATATCGGGTGTCGACGGCCAAACTCGTTTTGGTGTTCTGACGTCGTTGGCCGCCATTGCGTCCCATTGGCCAGCGCGGCCAAAAATATCGGCGGAACCACCACAATCTCGTGACGGATCTTTCCTTTTCATTGTGCATAAACGTGATCCGACGTGCGGCAGCTCTCTGCGCTCGAGCGGATGTAGGGCGACGCCATACCCAGTAGCCACGCCTACGCGAATACGCCATTGACCCCCCGCGTCTCTCGGCGCCAAATTGCGTCAAGATGATGGGATAATGGCCGAAAGGAGCGTCCTGCGATGGGAACCGTCGGCCCGATCACGTAACGCGGCCCGTGATTTCACTTGTGGTTTGTATACTCGACCAGCGGTTGCGCTCGCCGCAGTGGGTAGGGCTCGTACCGGCGGCTGACGCGAGTACGTTTCAGAGATCCCACATGTGGCACTTATGCGTCCATCAGCGACTAGGGGATTCCTCCGCGACCACGTCACATTGTCGGTGGCTGCCGTGTTGGCACTTGAAGTGTGTCAAAGACGTGATCGTAGTCAGTTGGACCTCAAACGATGCTTTGAGTTTCACGCATTGACTCAAAAAGGGCGTTTTGAGTTTCAGACGCACCTGCGTAGCAAGCTAGAGCACCGCGCTGTGCCATCTCGCAGTCTTTCTTGTCCGGCAGCGACGACCAAACGGCGACTGCCGGTTCCTGGGATACAGGCTCGCTTGGTCTCGGATATCCGGATGGCATCCGCATAATTCGTCGCGAAGATGGGGACGTGGATCTTGCGCTGCGCCGTGCATGCGCTCCTCGTCGTCGGCCTCACGCTGCATGCGAGCCAGGTGGACAACCGCCTCCAGGCCTACACGCGCGGCCTCGCGGATGAGCTCTGGACGCTCTTGAGCGCGTTGCCGCCGAGCCGGTCGCACGACTACGAGCTCTACACGATGGACGACACCATTGCGCAAGTCCATACCTTGCTCGACAACTACTTTTTGCTGCCGCAGGTCGCGCTTGGCCGGTTCCGCGTCGCGACTTGCGACGGCGCCGATGGTACGCCTCCATGTACAGTCGGCTTGGCGCTGCTCATATGGCGGTAGAGACCATCGACGCACTGGCCTGTCCAACACTGCGCGTGATCGAGTCGGCCACGGGCACGGACGAGGTACGGCGCGCTTCTGGTGTAGTACTAGTACTGCAATGCATATAGGTCGAGCGGTTCTACGACCTACAGCGCGGCAACGAGTCGTGCTGGCCCGTCGGGCTGCGCTACAACACGCACCACGACGTCTCGCGCGTCTTTTTCGACGCGCTCGTGTCGATGGAGATCTCGGTGCGCGTTGAATCGCACCCGCCGTCCCGCGAAGAGGACGACGCCGACTTTGAGTTCACCAACTGGAACGTCTCATTCGCGTACGACCTCTCGGCGCAGGGCCAGCTCCACGGGCAGATGCGCGTGCGTCGGCTGCTCCCGAGCCTCACGCTCCGAGCGACACCGAAAGACTTAATTCCGCGTTACGTGTTCTTTATCGCGCTCGCTGTGCTGTACCAGGTACCTCCCACTTGGCCTTGCGCCTGCAATCGAACGTGCTGTTAGCTCCTCGAGCTGGGCCACCTCGTCGCGACGCTGCCTGGCGCGACGAGCCTCGAAACCATTGGGTAGCTGACACCGTCATATTGTGGCGCAAGGTGGTTCATTCGGCGTAGACGCCACTTGTACTACACGGAGCCGTGGTGCCTTGTCGTGCTCTGCATGAACCTCGCGACTGTCGCCGTCTCGATCCAGGTCGGTCAACGCTCGATGCACGTTGCGTCACGCGCGGTGTAGGCGTGGCAGTACGCCGGGCACTTGGCTTACTTTGAGCAGCTCTCGCTGACGTTTGCGATCGCGTGTGGTCTCGCGTGGGTCTCGTCGCTGCGGTATTTGCACGCGAACGCGCGCTTCTACATTTTGGGCCTCACGCTGCGACGGGGGCTGCCGCGCGTGCTCGAGTTTCTCATTGGCGTTTGCCCGCTCTTTGTCGGCTACGTGCTATTTGGCACCGTCATGTTTGGCAGCCAAGTACTTTGATTTCTTGCATTCACAAAATTTGACTTTGAAAAATCCACAATCGATAGGTGCCCCGCTTTCAGGGACTCACAACGACAGCGACGACGCTCTTTGCGATTGCCAACGGAGACGAAGTGCGCTTGACGTTCGACTCGCTCGCCGCGACGCCGTTGCTGGGCCAGGTACGAGTTTGTACACATCTGTTCTGACGCGCGCGACCAGATCTACCTCTACTCGTACATCATGCTCTTCACGTACGTGGTGCTCATGGTGTGCATCGGCATCATCGAAGATGCCTTCTTCTCGTCGGCCTTTCCGAGTCTTTGGAAGCAGCCTGCGACGCGGGATGACGACAGCGCCTCATCGCGTCTCGCCACCGACGATTGGCTGCAGCTTCGGTCGTTGATTCTGAACGAGACCGACCCGAGCTTGGTTGTTGCCCAAACCGCCATTTTGAATCGCGTCCACGAACGGTTGTATGTCGCCAAGGACGATGGACAGTGAAATTATATGAAGTACGTCGACTACCACTCGTACTGGAAGCGCTCGAGCGCTTGCTGGGCTTCGCCGAGCTCCTTCTGGACCTTGATGCGCTTGTAAAAGATGGGGCAGTCGCGGCTCTTGCAGAGCACTTCTTGGTGCAAGCTGCCCTGGCAGTTTTGGCACTGCGTCCAGAGCCGCGCATATTGCGCCTCAGCCGTCACGACGACGTTGAGCTGCTTGGCGTACACCGTGGCTTCGTCTTGGAGGCACGCAGCGCAGAGCGCGCCGTCGCCGTTGAGTGGCGCCTTGCAGCCGAGGCACTTGGCTTTTTTCACGGCAAAGTTCATCATTCCACCCGAATTCTGAACCAGACCCGGCTTGGACCGCTTGCGCGTATGGTCGCCCGCGAAGAGATCGCTCTTGACCTTGGCGAGCCCAATGATGGGTTCAAAGAGCCGCTCGATCGGGTTTTGGAGCTGGTTGGTGAGGTAGTAGTCGCAGTCGATCGGCACGTTGTTCGTCAGCGCGTACACCGGGTCCTCAGCCTTTTCGTACAGCGGCGTGTTCTTGCCCTTGTCGATAATGACGTACGCGATGCGCTCGCCGAGCACGGGCGCGGACCCCGGGTCACGCTTCTTCATGCGCGCCGCGAGCTCCGTGTGCGCTTGCTTGGCCTTGTAGTCGGCTGACTCGGTCGTCTTGCTCAAGCCTTTCGTGATCACAAGGAGCGACACGTCCACCTTGTTTTGGAGCAGGTCCGAGATGATGCCCTTGGTATACGTGATCGCCGCGTCGACGTTGCGCTCGATCAGAATCTTTTTGAGAATCGTCTCGACCATGCGGCGCACGAGGAGGCAGTTGTCGCGCCGGACAGTCTCGAGCCCTTTCGTGTCGAGCTTGTCAAACTTGTCGGCTCTGGTCCAGAGCAAGCCCGCGTACCGCTTCTTGTTCATGAGCAAGTACGGGTAGTAGACCTTCTCGAACTCGAGCTTGATGGGCTTGGGGAAGATGTCGGACACAATACGCGCGGCTTCTTCGGCCAATGGCATCGCGTCCTCGACGGTCGAGACGCCAAATTTCACCATGACCGAGTCCGTGTCACCATAAACCACTTGCGCGTCGTGCTTGTAGCCATTGGCAACCGTAAAGACGCGCTCGACCTCTTCGCGCGTCTTGAAGAGCAGCTGTCGACCGTACGCTGTGACCGACGACGCGATCGGAATGCACGGCAGCTGGCCGACGTTGGCGCCAGTGAACCCATAGACCGAGTTGGCGCTCACTTTGAGCGCGAGCTGCCGGCCGTTCTGGACAGCTTTCGTCATTGCGTCCGGCGCTGTGGCCATGTCGCGCTTGGCTTGCTTGCGCGCACTCAAAAGCTCTTCGAGAATCAGCGGTAAAATGCCCTTCTTGGTGGAGCTCTTGACAAAGACGTCGCCAGACGGCGACGTTTCGTATGCGTCCGGCGCGAGGTTGCTCACGTCGCCCGGCGCCACGAGCGTCGAGTAGCAGAGGTTGTAGCCTTGCATGATACTCGGATACAGCGACGCAAAATCCAGCGTCGCAATCGGCATCGTGTAATAAGCCTTCATGGGCTCGATGACAGTCGCGCCTTCATAGCCCGCGTCGTCGCCCGCGCCGGACCGCGGGAGGTTGGGCACGACGAGTGACGCTTCGCGGCACTTGCGCAGCAACATGGAGTAAACCTTGATCTGCTGGCCGCGATCGATGAGAAAGTCGAGCGGGACGCCCGTCACACGCGCCATCTCGACGTAGTTGACGAGGTAGCTCAGTTTTTGGAGCAGAGTCAGCGGCAGCATCGCATCTTTGAGACAGTAGACAGCGAGGCGATGGCGGTCGTCGTCCGAGCCGCGCTGGAGGTCCGAGATGATACCGTGGGGCACGTCTTCTTTTTGCTGCCCGAGGAAAATCGCCGACACTGAGTTGAGCGAGTAGGACGAGAGCTGTTGGTTGCGCCGAATGATCGGCAGCATGTCGAACGACGTGCGCCCGTGCATCGTCGTCCGGTAGTTGTCGCTCTTGCCGTACGCCGCCGACTGGAACGCCTTCTTCTCCATAATGTTGGCACTACGCTCGAGATGAGACACTTTGTCTTTATGAGACCTTGTGGGATACATGTTTTTGAGGCGGCCCCAGCACGCGTACTGCGGGCTGAGCTTGAGCGCTTTCCCGCGGTTCATCAGGTACGGGATGTCGAAGTTGTCAATGTTGTAGCCCGTGAGAATGTCCGGGTCCACCTGCCGCACAAAGGCGGCCCACGCCTCGAGGAGCTCCGACTCGGTCTCAAACTCCATGACGTGGGCGCCGACGATCGGCTTGCACGTCCCGAGGACAAAGACGTTGCGGACGAGCGGGTGCTCGGCGCCTTGCTCCCACACGACGTTGGCGATTTGGATCACCGGATCCTATATATCACGTTGATACATTGATAGAGTCGAAAGCGATACCTCGTCGGCGTCGGGAAAATGGCCGGTCCGGCCCATGCACTCAATGTCAAAGCTGAGAATGCGCAATGGCGCGAGCTTGCCCCATTGCCCGGTCGGCGGGTGGCTCACCATGTTCATGTACACGACGTCGAGCTCGAGCTGGCAGTTGGACACGTGCTTATGGGCCGGCCGGACGCGGTATGTCCCCGCGGGCATCTCGACCCAGTTGCAGCCTTGCACGTTGTTGTCGATCATGAACCGGAGAATGTACGGGACGTTCGACTCGTACGTCTGGTACGACCGCGAGACAAAGCCGGGGATGTGCACGGCGCCCGCTTCGAGCGCCGACCGCACGCGCGGGACGAGATGCGGGAGGCTCAGGTAGATCTTGATGAGGCGCACCTTCTTCTCAAACTGGTACCCGTAGAGCGACATCATATTCTCGACGATCTCGACGCCCTGGATCGCAGTCGCGTCCGACGGGTTCTTCTTGGCGACTGTGTCGAGCGCCTCGCGCACGAGGCCGCAGTCCGCCGCCTTGAGGCCGTCCGGACACGACGCGTAAAAGTAGGGCACAAAGCCGTGGATATGCGCCATGACGCTATGACCTTCCTCGGTCACGCCCGCGAGGCGAATGATGGACGTGCTCCCGGTGCGCGGCCCCGGGATCGGCTGCGTCCGCGAGTACGGGTTCTCGGCCAGCGGCTCGCCGTCGTACATGCTGATGTCGATCCACTGGAAGCGGACGGCCGCCTCCGAGGCCACCACCGGGGCCATCTCCTTCCGCGGCCACGCGCTCGCCTGCGTCTTGAGCACGCGCGCCTTCTTGGCCGGCGGCTCCATCGTCGCCATTGCCCAAATCCGGTAAATGCTGCCCACAGCCTTTTCCCGGCAAAACCGACCAGCTTTTCATCCAATCGCATCGCTTGAATAGGATTATTTCAACCAATCACAGAGAGGCTCCGGCCGCCTCTGTGGAGTGGGCGGGATCTTCTGGCCGCTCACCAAGATGTGCCACGTCCCACGCCCCAAGCGCCAAGTGCAGCAGCGATATGTGTTACCAAGCGTATTAGCA
>NW_008246071.1:412525-423520 GCF_000281045.1 Saprolegnia diclina VS20
GACGGACCTCGGGGTGGTCGTGCACGGCGGCATGTAGCTGGTCCTGGAGCTCTCGGACGGTCGCTTCGTGGGCTTCAGCCGCTCGATGCTATTCGCGACGATGGTAAAGAGAAATCAAAAAGTAATATCGCGGACACCTGCTCGAGCACGAGTTGGGCCGCGACCTGCTCGCCAAACTTGATGGTGGCGTCTTGCATCGCCTGCTGATCGCGGACCTTCTGGAGCAAGTAGAGAATGACCGCGTCCTTCTCCGACTCGGCGAGTGCTCCGAGCGCAGACGACGGTGCGGGTTGCACCTGCAGCCGCGCAAGCGCCTTCCGCGGGCTGAACACGACTCGTGGCGACGTTGGGTGTCCTAATGCATCCGACATCATGAGGCTCATCAGACTTTCTGCACCAAGTCGCACGGTCTGCCATGTCTAAAGCCTTTTCAAAATTCGAACACAAAGTCAGCAATCTTGTCAACAAAATTTCAATGTATCAAAGTTGCATCTGGAAAAGGGGTGTATAGAATTATAATATATTTCAATCACGACGACAATATGGCTGCGTCTTGCAACATTTACTCGTCCGCATTCTCATTCTCATCCTCGTCCTCGTCCTCGGCGACCTCTTCTTCGTTGTCGGCTTCGGACTGCCATGGACGACTCGCATATGCCTTGACGCAGCCCGTGCCGAGTACAATAGCTCCAAGCAGCTTGGGCTTGGATGCATTTTGCTTGTTTCTATGTGTTTTCGGTATTGGTCTGCACTGTCGTTGGCTTCGAAATTGCATTGAAACTCGAGTAGCGCTCCGTCTAGCGTCCCTACATACTAGTCGGCAGCAAGGGAAGAGACACAGAGTCGATGCAAGAGGTCGAAGTAGATTCGCGTTGAAAAGGCGGCTTTTCCTATGGCATCTGGTCGTCGTTGCTCGTTTCTTTCCGGTACTCGCGGATGATGGCGGGAATCGACGTGGGCGGGATCATGCCAATCTCCGTCACGACCGTCGTCACGTACTCCATGGGCGTCAAGTCGTAAATCAAGTTCAAGAGCTTGAGGTTCGGGAGGTCGCGCCAATCAGCGAGCACGTGCGGGTGGTCCTCGGCCTGCTGCGACTTGGGGCGGTTCAGGCGGTCGGCGTTCGTCTCGGTCGCATACGACGAGATGAGCTCGTCCGGGTCGCGCAGCTCGTTGTGCGTGATCGAGTCCATTTGCACGCGGTCGGAAAACTGGGCAAATGCATGAGCCACCTCCACTCGACGCGTTGTATACCTTGTACGTCTCGCAGCAAAAGAGGACCGGGACGTTAAACTCGTGCGCCGTCATCGCACAGAGCGCCTACCCTCAGGAGCGTGGGCCAACAATGGACTAGACCAAGAGGAGGCGCACCGTGCCGACACGCGCGACGGCCGCGCCGTTGCTCATAAAGGCCGACGCGCCCAAAAACACCTTGGTGACTTGCTACAGAGACCCAAGTGTCAACCAAAAACTATCAAGCTTTCAACCGATGACGCACCTTCATCACGTACGAGAGCGCGTTGATGTGGATGTACGAGCACGGAAGGCCATGCGTGGCGAGCGCGCGGAGGAGCTTCTTGCCCTCAAAGTGCGGGCGCGAGTCGACCACGATGACGCGGAACTTGGTCTTCAAGTCGTGGGCCTCCTTGAGGAGCGACTCGAGCACCTCCGAGCGCGCGTACGTCAGAATGACGTCGCCGTCGACGATCTTGGAGCACGAGAGCTTGGTGACGGCCTTCATCGCAAGCAGAATGCGGTGCTGGATGAACTGGTCAATCTCGTCGATGATGAGCTCCTTCGCTTCTTCGTCGTTCTTGGTCACGTCAATCGTCGCAATCACGTTGCGGACGTACTAGAAGCAGCCGCCATCAGATCCACATCTGAGACAATCAGATTCACATCTGAGAGATGCACTAACGTACACGAATGGCGTTGCCCATGCCAATGCTGTGCGGGCGACAGTCGATGAGGAACTGGATGAGCGGTCGCAGCGACTTGTCCAGATCACGGCGCAGACCCTAGCGCGCACATGTTTGAGCAAGAGACAGTTGAGACCAGGGGACCTTGTCGGGCGGCGCGTGGTAGTCCTTGATGACCTCCTGGAAGGCCGTGAGCATCGCGATGCAGCGCGCGTTCCCGCCGGCGATCTTGCCTTCGGCGTATTTGAGCCCGAGCGAGAGGATTGCCGGGTGGATCTCAGTCTTGGAGAAGCCGACGTTGAGCGAGAGCGAGCTCTCGCGCTCGTACTGCGGCAGGTGCGAGAAGAGCGTCACCTGTCGCGCGTGCATGAGCCAATGAGGTTGCACGTGTCTTGGATCTACCTGCTTTTGCGCCTGCGTGCGCTGGATGACCGAGCCCTTCGAGTACCGAGCGACCTTCTTCGGGTCGTCGTACTAGATACATATAAGGACGTGTGGGAGCATGAGGGATGATTGGTGATACCTGCATGCGCGCCGTGGGCGGCGTCGGCGCCGTCGACGGCTTGACAGCCGGTTTGGCCGGGCCACCGGCCTTGGCCGCACGCTGCTGTTCCTGAAGAAGACGACGCTCTTCCTTGGAGAGCTTGGCCTTCTTCTCGAACGTCTGCGCACCCATGGCTTCCTTCTTCTTTTGCTTCCGAAGCGCCTTGTCTATAGGCGGCATGAGATCGTTGCATGGATGTCAAATGGCACGCTACCTTCTTCCGGCGTCAGCGACAGCTTCTCCATGCCAGCCTACACACCATGCCAATGAATGATGAGGCATATGTGGCTGCGCACCGCAAGGTCCGGCTTCAATAGGCTCATGGGCGGCGACTTCTTGGCGTCGCGCTTGGCGTCCTTCGCATCCAGCATCTTCTCTACACCAATGCGATACGCATGATCGCACGCGCTTCCTGCGCTTCATGGCCGTACCGAGCTGCTTGAAGTCCGAGTTGGCCCGGAGGAGGTCCGTCTTCTTCTTGTCGGCCATGCTAAATCGCGTTTTGCAAGTCCATTGAAATTTCCCATGGTCGGTCCGGGATTCGAATCCCGGAGTTGGGCCGGCGACGCGCATACAATGATGGACGTTTTATTTTCACTCGATAAATGTATGGAGAGGCGTGAAAACGACCGCCGCCCGTTCGCATACAAACACCAAGTTTGGTGCCAGGCTATTTTATGAGTTTGGCTTGTTCTCTGTGAAACGCGAGCCGAGTATGGCGACGCCGACGAGCGACGACGAGTGGAAGGAGATGCTGTACAGCAGCCTCGAGTGCGAGATCTGCAACCTGCCGTACGACAACACCGAGACCCATACGCCCCGCCTCCTGAGCTGCGGCCACACGTTCTGCCAGGTACGCACCAAGATACGCTCGCGTCACGATGACCTCGGCTTCATGGACTGCGTGGTAGTCGTGCCTCGGCGGGTGGGCCACGACCGCAAGCCATGGCCACTCGGGCACCAACATCATTACATGTCCTAGCTGTCGGCGCGAGACGCTGGTGGGCCGCGACGGCCTCCCAAAGAACTTTGAAGTGCTCCGGATCCGCGACGAGCTTGAGCAATGGACGTCGGAGCGACTCGCGGCCTTTCGCGCCCAAAGCGATGGAATCATCAGGGAAAAGGAAACGATTGCGCGCGAGGCCGAGCAGGCGGCGCAGATCGCTCAGCAAAAGGCCGACCAAGCCGCGGACCACGCCCGCGCGCTGCAGCAGCAAGTCACTTTGAACGCACGCGAGCGCCAAGCCGCGCTGGAAGCCGCCGAGGCCGCGCAGCGCGGTGCCCGCGACGCCATCTCGCTGGCGGAGAAGCTGCAGAACGAAACGGACGACCTCAAGCGGCAATTGCAGCTCGACGCGCTGCAGCTCCAGCAGATCAAGAAGGACGCGAGCACGTCGTCAGCGATCGCGGCCGACCTCGAATCCAAGGCCAATGCGCTCCAAGCCCAGGTACGCATCACCTTGTTTGTCGTTCATTTGTGTCACGAAGCGTCATGGTGATGTTTGTAGGTCGACCGTGTCAAGTCGCAGCTTTTGCTGCACTCGGGCAAGCAAGACCCAACGCGGATGGTCGTACTGGTGTGCGATCCCATCACAGTCGGCTCATGGCTCCTCCCATACACGCGCTACACTGTGGTACATACGCATCCGCCAAATGTTCTTACCTCTTGACGTTGGTCTAGATTTGCATTGCGAATGAAAACGGTGCCATGGACTCGATGCTGGCGGCGCGCGACTGGATCTACTCGTCGCCCAAGCTCGGGTACGGCCTCCAAATGAGCGTCAACTTGACGCAAGCCAACGCTTCGGTCCGCGTCTACCGCCGGTACAGCGACTTTGGCTGGCTCCATGACGCGCTCTGCGTCGAGTACCCTGGCCTCTTCGTGCCATTCCTGCCCGGCAAGACCTTTTTCAACGGCCACGCCGACTTTGTCAACGAGAGGATGCGGTCGCTGCAGGTACTCGGCTCTCGGAATGGCTCGTGGCATACATCGTTAGGCGTTCTTGCGCGAGATCCTCCGCAATCCGGTGCTCAGCCGCGGCGACGATGTCCGCGCCTTCCTTCTCTTCTCAACCGAAGAGCTCGAAAAGTACAAACTCGCCAAAGCACCCGTCGCGTTGGCGTCGGACGTGGTCGTTGCCGCGCCACCCAAGCCCAAGAAGGTCCACTCGTCGTCGTGGTTGCGCACCGGCGCGTCGACAGGCCAGTGGGCGTGGGGCGCCGTGAGCTCGCTGACGTCGAGCGCAGCCAAGCTCGTGACGACGACGGCAGGTCTCGGTGACGACGACGCGCTCCTTGAAGTCGACAGCGAGCACGCGTGGTTGCAATTGCGGCGCAAGAGCTACGAGCAACTGTACAGGCCCCGCAGCAGCCCGTATGGGACTCATCCTCGTCCTATGTAGTTGCCACATGTATGAGAAGGCGGTCGAGAAGGGCGAGATCTCGCTGCGCGGCCAGCGCAAGCAAGCGACCGAGCTCTCGGAACTAGGCCACCTCCTCGGGCGGATGGTCAAGCTTGACGACGGCATCGTCAAGCGCAGCCAGTCGTTGTATACGTTCCAGGCGCGCGTCGAAGGCGAGCTGCGGGGCATGGGCGCGGACTTCGGCGGCGTCGCCGACATGTCGGAGCACGCGGTGCAGGAGACGCTGCGCATGCAGGTGCTGCAGTTGGGCGCGATCGAAGAGGCATTTGGCCGCGTCAAAGTCAAACAGGAGGCGGTCGAAGGGCTCGAGAGTGCGCTCCACGGCCCGGACGTGAGTCTGCGTGACGATGCCCTCTCGAAACTGCCCACTGCCAAGACGACGCTGGACGCGCTCAAGGCGAGCGTCGTCGGGCAGCTCAAGGAGCTCGAGCCGACGCGGTCGATCTTTGTCGCACGGAGCCTCGCCAAGTGCTGCGAGGACCTCCGCACGCTCAGCACCGAGTCGCGCGTCGCGTGGGAGACGCTTCGCGCCCGCCTCGATGGCGCCGAGTAGCATCGTCGGGTATACATATCGAGTGTGTATTTATTTCAGCACTTCGACTTGTATGCAGCGTACGACGGGGCGACGCGTGAAGCGTACGTCTGCATCGACGGCAAGTCGAACGACGGGGTGTGCGCACCAAAGCACAGCTCGTGGTGCGTCGGGCCATGCACCGGTGTGGGCTTGGGCGGCCGCAGTTGCTTCTTCTTTTTCACGGGCGACTTTGTTTGGGGCGCGTCTTTGGCGAGTTCGGTCACGAGTGCTATGTACAAGTGCACGTCGCGCTCGGCGTCGTCCACGTACGCGGTGAGGTCTTGGATATGGGCGGTCTCGGCTGACAGAATAGCCCGTCGGAGCTAGTTCGTCGGCTGTAGGGGTAGGGTCGCCACCGATACATGTCTACCTTTTCACAGACGTGTTCGCCGAGCTCTATACTCGAGATAATTGATATATATACTGGCGAAGTGCAGAAGTACCGGTGATTTCTAGTGCGGTGATCAAACTGTCGGAGAGGACGCCCTCGGCCTCCCGCGCGGTGCAGCGAAGCCACGCGATCTCCGAGACGCGCGCGAGCGGCTGCAAGAGCGTTTGGCACGCCTCGATGCGGTCCTACCATAGACACGTCTGCATTGCATGTATGATGGGAAGCGACTTGGAGTGCGATGCGAGCTTCGACCGAGTTGCTGGCTTTCACGAGGCTTGGCGTGTCGACGGTCGGCGGCTGTGGCTCGGGCATTGGAATCGTCGGTGGCTCGATCAGGTCGGCGACAACGACCACCACCGGAGCCGAAGGCACATCCGTTGGCGGATCCTCCACGACGGGCGACGCGAGAATGAGAATGTCGGCTTGCTAGCGATGCAGCCTCGTACACGCAAGCGCGCCAAAGACAACGTACAGGTGTTGGTTTCGAGCTTGGCCGTTTGGTGCCCGAAGAACGCGGTGTCTTGGCGGGTGGCGGCGTCTTGGCCGGTGGCGGTGTCTTGGCCGGTGGCGGCGTCTTGGGCTTGGGCGTCTTGGATGGTTTCGTCGATGACCGCGGTGTCTTCTTGGCTGGCTTTGGAGTGTCGTCGGCAAACTTGACAAACACCCACTCGTGGAGCTCTGGTACGTGGTGTAACTTGACATACTCAACGAGATAGAAGCTATTACCTGTGAGATAGGTGACGTACGCCTTGACCTTTTGGCCGCGCGCCCACACCTCGGCGAGCTCGTAGATGGAGATGCAAAACCGGTGCTTGTCCATCGAGATCAATCCGCCACTGTCGCGCTGCCAGTCTTCCTACGCATCTACACTCGTGTACACTCGAGTGCGCTGACGCAAACCTCGATGAGCGCATCAATGTCGTCGCTCAGCTGGGCTTTCTTCCCGTACATGCGCGACGTACCGAAAATGAGCCGTTTGTACAAGTTGACATATTCGTCTACACCGACGACGACCCGAGTGTTAATGGTTGCATGTTGCATCAGAACCCACCGCGCTCGATCGTGCCGTTGCGGTCGCCATCGAGCAGCGTGAGGCAGCTCTGCCACCACTTGTCGAGGATCGCAGCCAGCGGCGGGTTCTCCTCAATAAAGGCCAGCTTGTCGTCCTCGTCGTCTTCGTCTTCGTCGTCCTCGTCGTCATCATCGTCATCATCGTGCGGACCGTCACCGTTGCCGCTGCCATCGCCGGCCCCGCTGATGCGCTGGATGAGGCTAAACATGCTCGCCGGCTTGGGCTCTGCCATGGCTCCTCCAAGTTGGCGTTCCACGAGACGTTTCTATTTAATTTTACTACGTGCGCTGACTGCGGAGCTCCCAGTACTTGGCCGTGAGCTGCGTTGCGTATGCAAACTGCTTGCGCTTGGCGTCGCAGGACCGCAAATGGCGCTTCATGTGCGCGCGCTGGCAGTCGCGCGAGCAAAAGTGTGTGCCGCAAGCGCACTCGCTCGTACACTCGACGCGGCACACGGAGCAGCGAGGAATCAAATACGGCAGCTCTGGCCGCAGCGGTGTCGGTAAGAGCGCGGGGATCCCGAGCACCGAGACGAGCACTTCATACGTCCACTGGCCTTCGTCCGTGACGCCGGCCGGTCGCCTAGAAATCGCCACATCGTAAATGGATCACCAGGAGGTCGCGACATGTACAGCGTCTCGAGGTCAAACCCCACTTGCTTGAAGTTTTGCACGTGGTCGCGGAATGCAATCGCCGTCGTCAAGCCGCACGGGAGCTTCTTGTAGTGGTGCCGGAGGTACCGTACGTACCGAGCGCGGTCCCGAACGTCGACGTATTCTTGACCAAGCGTTGGCATGAACGGAAGGTCGCCCGCTGCGCGCTCGAGAAACTCGGTTGGGTTTTTGAGCCAGCCCGGCGGACCAGGGTACAGTGGCGGGAGACCGGCCTCGGGCGGGAAGAGGACAAGGGGCTTGGCGGCACAAACCTTCTTATGGCCAGCATTCCAGTGGCGCACTTGGCACTCGCGGCTGCAGTACGACGCGCGGGCGCAGCGGCTGCACTGCTTGGACGCCTGGTCCTTCTTGCACACGGCGCAGCGCATGGCGATTGATTGTGGCAAAGGGCAATCTCGGTTGGTGCTGCCACGTGTTTTTCGAAACCACGGGCCCAGATCTGATTTGTATTTTAATTCGAGCGGCAACGCAATACAAACACCGAGCTTAATGGCCCGAATACAATAATATTATGCCCACATTGCTGTTGGCACGTCGGAAATATTTAAAAAAGGACAAGTCGGCTTGTTGAACGCAGCGGTATGTCACGCGATGACGCGCTTATGCCGATGACAGGCGACATGCTTTCGGAAGGGTAGTCGCCCACGACGTGGCGGTGGTTGCCACTCAAAGCGGCGCGCGCGAGGTGACTCTACGCGCAGGAGCGCTAGCAACACGGTCGCAGCTTCAACTTACCCGCGCCTGCCACAATGCAGCACTAGTGTCTAACGCCATTAGGACTCATACCCGCAACAGCAACGCTGGATGGACCCGTTCCAACAAGACACGGAGCTTTTAGACTGCTTGGGTGCAATGATGAGGGGCTCTGCCGCCATCCAGCACGAATCGACAGCGAAATGCGCGATCGCGGGTGAGATTCCCATGTCTGTCCACGACGTCTCAGATGCAGCCAATATTTAAGCGCCACCAGCCATTGACGACCAGCATCCAAGCTCGCGTCGCGTCGTCGCCGCATTCATCTAGTTGCTGCTATTACTATGGCATCGCCGGTCGAAGCTACCGGTCGAAGCTGCAGTCTGCACCAGAACGCTTCCATAACGTGCCGACACAGAATATAGCGCCGATCGATGCAAGATCCGTCGGGTGACGCCACTGCGCACAGCAGCTGCGTCCAACGAACGCTGTCGCCGTTGCAGACAGGACCGCTACACACGAGCAGAGACCAATGACGCGGTGGAACTCATCGCCTTGGTGTCCAAGCTTCGTCCTCGGCTCGTCGATCCTTGTCGCCAGACGCAAAGACGATTGATGGTATATCGTCGATTAGGCTGCAGAACTTGCTACGATGTTGCTCGATGTACAAAAATCCAAATGTTTTACATGCAATTATATACACTTCATTCTGGCTTGGAGACTGGAGTGTCTTCAAGCGTCCTATCAATCGGGTTCAATACAACATGTCGGGCACGGAGGGCAGCCACGGGAAATGACCGGCGCGGGCGAGACGTCTTACCAACGGCACTGCAGCACGAGCTGTCGGATCTTCTTGGTGAGCTCTTGCTGCTGCTTGACTTCCTCTTCGAGCTGTTCGGGGAGGTCGCCAAAGCCCGAGCGCCACGATTGCGTCGAGTCGAGGCGAGCGCGCGAGGAGCCGTCGCGCTCCGACTTGAGCGCCTTGATCTCGAAATCGCGTTCGGCCACGAGGAGCTTGAGTTCCTGCACATGAAGTTCGCATGAGCACCAGAAACATACGACGGCTTGAGGCGACGTACAAAAGCCATTGTGGACTTGGTCGCATACACTTCTTGGAGCTGCTTGTAGCTGGCGTCGGCCGTCGCAAGCGCGAGGGTGTGTTCCTTGAGGGTTTGCTACAGTGCAATGTATGAGCTTGATACATTCCGAAGGACCACGACGAGCGTACCGCGGTCGCAGCAGATTCGATCTCCGCCGAGTGCACTTGAGCCTCGAGCACCAGCACTTGGGCCTCGAGGACGCCGACGCGCGCTTGGCGGTCGGCAAGGTCGTGAGCGCACGCAGCGCGTTCGGCTTCGAGCCGGTTGTTGTCAAGCGTCGATGCTTGGAGCTGGGCGTCGAGGGCCGCAATGCGCGCCATGAGCAAAGCGGCGGCCGCCACTTCGTCGTGCACTCTGCCCTCGAGCGCGTGAAGTTGCGACGTCAAGTCTGCTTCGAGCGACGCGTAGTCGGCTTCTGCTTGCTCCAGCTTGGCGTGTTGGTCGGCGAGCGACGTCTCAAGCTCCTACACCATTCACATCAGACACCTACTAGAGAGCAGATTAGCGTACCGTAATCACAGTCGACTTGGTGTCGCAGGCGTGGAGCGCCGCCTTCAACGCGTCGCTTTCGTGCTGCAACTCGGTGTTCTTGGCTTCCATTGCTTCGGTGTGCGCGGCGTCGGTCACGAGCAGCGTCGCTTCCAAGGTCGCAATCGTGGCCGCGTGGGCCGTCATCGTGTCCTACAAATCTTGTCAGCGACAGCAACACATCAATAGGAAGGCGCACCGTCGTCGTCTGAAGCTCAGCCTTGGCGTGGTCGAGCTCGGCGTGGAGGTCCTTGAGCTGACCCTCGAGCGTTTGAGCCGCCTCGTGAGCAAGCGCAAGGTCGCTGCAGTGTGCGGTGCAAGCTTCCGTCTGAGCCGCCTTCTCTGCCTCGAGACCAGCCACGGCAGCTTCCAAAGCCGAGATCTTGGCGAGCTGAGCGGCCGACTGCACTTCGAGCGACTCCATCGACGTCGCGTGCTGCGTGAGCGCCGCGTCGTGGGTGGCAGCGTGTTCGGTCATCTTGGCTTCGAGAGCTGCGACTGTTGCGAGGTGCTCGGCCACAGCCGTCGCCTGAGCGATGTGGGCCGCATCCAAGTTGGCTTGCGCCTCATCGTGGCCAGCCTTGGCTTGGGTTAGCAACTCTTCAAGAGCAGCCATAGCCGCCGTGTGAGCTGCCAGCGCTGCCTCATGCTCTGCGACGTGCTGTGCGATGGCCACTTGGAGCGCGTCGACAGTTGCCTGGTGCTGAACGTTGGATGCGTCGTGGGCCGCCATCGACTCGGTCAACTTGGCGTCGAGAGCTTGGACGCTCAGAGCAAGCTCGTCGTTCGCCGCCTTATGCGCCTCCATCGCGTCGTGAAGTTGACCCTCAAGAGCGACGTGTTGCGCCTCGGCTTCGGCTTCGAACGCAGCATGCTCGCCCCGAGCTCCAACGAGCTTCTCCTGCAAAGCATCGCGTTCTTGCTCGGCTTCAACGACCTTGGACTCCAGTGCGCGCATCTGTGCGACCATCTCAGCGCTCGAGAGCTCGTGCGCAGCCAGTGTCACACGCAACACCACAACTTCAGCGACCACTCCTTCGAGACCGTGCGCTTTTGCTTCTGCAGCCTCGAACGCAG
>NW_008246071.1:433911-439043 GCF_000281045.1 Saprolegnia diclina VS20
ATTCCTTCACAACCCGATGGACGATTCGCAATGCTGACAAGTTGCCCGCCGTGCAGAATTTAACCACATGGCCATTCGATACGTGGCAAGGGAATGCACCCATGTATTATCTATCCGGATTGGTGTGATAGGTCGGTATCCGGATGGCTGCGCGCCGAGGCCCACGCTCATTTGCAAAAACAAGCTCCGCCCACGTACAGTAGGAGTCGACGGCGAGAGGGATGCGCGACACCAGTGATCCTACGACGCTTCGCATCGGCGACCTTTACTGGAAGCAAGATGGGCCGACGCAATGGACGCTGGCGAAGCTTCTATCGCAGCAAGAAAATGGCACAGCCACGGTCGGGCTCGTCGATGAGACCACCGGTGCGCTCCTGCCCAACGAAGAGCACGACGTCGAGGCCGCGCAGCTGCGTCCGGCCAACCCGCTCAAGAGGTACTCGTTCCTTTTGAATATGGCTACTAAGGTGCTCGGGATGCTAGCCACTGCGCCGACATGACGTCGCTGCGCTACTTGCACGAAGCCGCGCTGGTCAAGAACTTGCACGACCGATGGATGGCCACGGATCGCCTCACGTACACGGCCATGTCCAACGTGCTCATCGCAGTCAACCCGCTCAAGGTGCTGCCCCACCCGGAGAAGGCCGCGATCGTGCGCGACTCGCTGGACAAGTCGCCGCCGCATCCGTACCAAGTCTCCGAGGTCTCACCATCTCGATGCTACCATGCGTATCCTCATCATGAGTAGAGCGCCTATCGCCAAATGCGCACGGTCAAGAAGAACCAGTCGATCATCATCTCGGGCGAGAGCGGGTCGGGCAAGACCGAGACGTCCAAGATCATCTTGGACTACTTGACCGCGCGGTCGGGCCTCGAGGCAAGTGCCAAGACGACGCGCTCCAAGCAAGTCGACTTTGAGCATGTGCTCGGCGACCAGCTCATGGAGACGATCCCGATTCTCGAGTCGTTTGGCAATGCGAAAACGCACCGCAACCACAACTCGTCGCGCTTTGGCAAATACATGCGCCTCCAGTTCACACCCAAGGACGCCAGCGCCAAGAACTCGGTCTTGCGGCTCTCGGGCGCGTCCATCGACACGTACCTCCTCGAAAAGTCCCGCCTCGTCATGCCGCCCGAGGGCGAGCGCAACTTCCACGTGTTCTACGAACTCCTTCGGTCGGGCGACGCGCCGCTGCTCGAGTCCCTCAAGCTCGTGCCGAATCCGTACGACGACAAAATCAAGGGCAACGACGTCGAAGACCATATGGGCACGTACCGGTACCTCAACGTCTCGGGCTGCGTGACGGCGAGTAACATGGACGACCGCAACAACTTTGCGCGGCTCATTGGCGCCTTTGAGAAGATTGGCATCGACACGAAAGAGCTCACGCGCGTCGTCGCGGGGCTTCTCCACCTCGGCAACGTGACGTTCGAGGAAGAGGACACGAACCAAGGCATGACGGCGACGCTCTCGACGTCGCCCGAGATGGACGACGCGCTCTCGATATCGGCCGACCTCCTCGGGCTGCGCGCCGACACGCTTCTCAACGTCATGACGAGTCGTCGCATCTCGCGCCAAAACTCTGCCGGCGGCACCGACCGGCGGCAGACGTTCCAGCGGCAAGCGTCCGTGTACGTGGTCAAGAAGGACGTCAAGCAAGCGAGCTACTCGCGCGACACGATCGCCAAGATGATCTACGAACAAGTACATACGCGCCTGGGTTATATCGATGGACTCTGACGTGGGGTAGGTGTTTGGCTGGCTCATGCGCAAGTGCGCGGCCGCGCTCAAGTACAACGCCGATGCGCAAGACGTCTTGCCGTACATTGGTGTCCTCGATATCTTTGGTTTCGAGGATTTCGAGCCGATGAACCGGAACTCGTTTGAGCAGCTCTTGATCAACTACGCCAACGAGACGCTCCAAGACATGTTCAACGTGTGCATCCTCAAGGCCGAGCAAGAGCTGTACCAAGCCGAGCACGTCTTTGCACCGCAAAACATTGGCCTCCGGTTTGCGTTCGACCCGAGTACCTTTGCGACGACATCGATCCCGTACGGCTTAGTGCTCAAGTGGATACGATTCTCATTGTCTCCAAGTAGGCGCCGCCTCGACGAGCTCTCGACCGAGATTCACTACGACGACAACCACGAGTGTCTCTCGCTCATTGCGGGTCGCTACGACAGCATCTTTGCGACACTCGACACGGTCGGCATTCTTGCCGGGTCGTCCGATAAGAAGCTCAACGAGAAGCTCCACCAAACGTTCAAGAAGCACCCGTGGTACGCGCAATGGTCATCAGAACAGTCGGGTTCTCATGTCGATCGGCGATTAGCTTTCCGCTGCCGCACCCCAAGGATGCGCACCACGACTTTTGCATCAAGCACTTTGCCGGCACGGTGCACTACCGCATCGACTCGTTCATTGACAAGAACAACAACGTGACGTCGGTGCAGTTCCAAGATCTTATCCATAGCTCGACGCTCAACGTGCTCAAAGAGACGGTCTTTTCGTCGCGCAACGTCGGGAGCATCTCGAAGATGTTTTCGCAGCAGATGAAGGGCCTTGCGGCCGAGCTCGACAGCACGCGCTGCAACTTTATCCGGTGCATCAAGCCCAACGCAGCGATGGACGCGACGCTCTTTGACCGCGACAGCGTCTTGAGCCAACTGCGCTGCTCGGGAACCGTCCAAGCCTGCCAGGTGCTGCAGGTCGGCCTCCCGACGCGCGTCGCATACCATGAGCTCCTTGCGGTCTACGCGCCATTGGTGCCGCCGTCGTTTCTCGCCAAGTACGAGACGCAGCCAAGGTTGTTTACGCAGGGACTTTGCCACGCCCTCGAGATTCCGCTCGACGCGGTGCGGTTTGGCGAGTCGCGTCTCTTCTTCAAGGCCGGTCTGTCGCTCGAAAAGCTCTCATGCAATATACTAACGTGGTTTCTGCAGGCAAGGTCGACTTGCTCGACAAGCTCTTGAACGCGACCGAGTGGATTTCCGTCGACTTGCTCGTCATGACGCTCAACAAGTACCTCGTCAAGAAGCGCTGGCTTCGCGCTGTCACCAAAGTCATGGTCGCCAAGGCATTCGAGAAGCTCTTCCTCGCGAGTCAAATGCGGCACAAGGCGATCAAGCTGCAGTGCTGGTGGCGCCAGCGCCGTGCTTGCCGCCGCATCGAAGCGATCCGCAAGACGCTGCGCATTTCGCGCCTGTGGAGCCGCATGAAGGACAAGCTCCTCGTGCAATCCGCGTTCGAGGGCCGCGTCGAGGAGAAGATGACGCTGCTGCACGCCCTCCTCCTTCGAAAGGACGTCAAACAAGACTCCAAGTGGCTCCTCCAGTGGCTTGGCCCGCTCCAGCGCACCATGTACGTCCAGAAGCTCGGCAAGGCGGCGTGCATGACGTACCTCGCCAAGCGCGCCTTTGTCCAGCTCCTCGAGCATGTCCGGGAAAAGCGCGCGTCGATCGCGCTCCAGTCGCAGGTTTGTTGTCGGTCATAGCTAGCGGTCGCCCTGACTATGAACGCGTAGGTCCGGCGGTACCTTGCGGTCAAGGAGGCCAACGCGCTGCGCAAAAAGATGCAAGCGCAAAAGCACTGGCGCAAGATGCGTCTCTGGCTCACGGCGTCGGCCAAGCTCGTGGGGCTCTTCCGCCGCGTGCACCTCACGCGTCTCGAGCTCGACAATGCGCGCTTGGTCACCGAGATCGACGCGTTCAAATCGGAGGTGGCGGCGGCGCACGCCCAGGCGGCGGCAGTCGCATTCGACGCCAAGGAGGCGGCGGCGGCGCATGCATCGAGCAAGGCCCAGTACGAAGCCTCGATGGACGCACTCGAAGCCAAGCTCGCGCAAGCCGACGTGCAGATCCAGTGGCTCGACCAGGAAAATGTGGACAAGGACAGCAAGATCCTCGAGATGCGCATGGAGGCCAAGGACCTCAACGACGCGATCGCGGACGCCGAGACGACGCTCGAGTGGACGATTTCCAAGAAGGACACGACGATCACGTCCCTTCAAGGCGAACTCGCGACCTTGGGCGCCAAGCTCGACGCGCTTCAGGCGGAGCACGCGGCGTGTGCGTCCGTCGCGGTCCGCTTGGAAGAAGCCACCGACGCGCTCGATGCGCTCCAAGAAGAATTCGACGACGCAATTGCTGCCATGGACGCCAAGATGACGCAGCAGTCGGCGGACGCGGCGACCGAGCACGCCATGGACATCGAACGTCTCGAAGCGGCACTGGCTGCTGCCGACGCGGCCCGCGTTCACGCGGAAGACCTCCACGCAGCAGCCATGGTCGACCACGCGGTGCAGAGCCAGGCCTTGGAAACGACGCAGGAAACGATGCGTGCCGAGCACACGGCGGCGGTGGAGGCTCTCGAAGCGCAACTGGCGACTGCCAACGCGCAGCTGGTCGAGGCCAAGACGTCTCATGAAGAGGCCGTCGCCGCGCATGAAGAGATGCTGATCGCATTCGGCGCCAAGGTCGATGAACAAATGGCAGCGCACGACGCGGCGATCGCAGAGCTCGACTCCAAGCTCGACGCGGCCGACGACGCGCGCGCGGACTTCGAAGCGCAGCTGGCCGAAGCGGCGGGGGCGCATGAAGCCGCGGCGGCCGAGCACGCGTCGCGCGTCAAGAAGCTTGAGACCAAGCTCAGCATCCATGCGGCGCTGCGTGAGACGATGAAGATCGAGCATGAGAAGCGTGTCACTAGCCTTGAAGAGAAGCTGGCCGCCGCCGAGACGCAGCGTGACACCTTTGAGACGCAGCTTGCTGAAGCCACTGTGGGCCACGCGATCAAGATCCAGTCGCTGGAAGCCAAAAGCGTCGAGTCATCGGGTGCCATGGCGACCATGGCCACCGAGCACGCGGCTGCGATTGCTGTCCTTGAAGCCAAGGTCTCGGGAGCGGACGCGCGGCGCAAGTCGATCAAGGAGGAGCTGCGCGCAGCACTCGCTGAGCATGCAACGGAGAAGGCTGCGCTTCAAGCTTCGATCTCGGAGACGACGGCTGCAAAGCTTGCTGTCGAGACGACGCTTGCAGCCTCGACAGAGCAGCTTGCGACGGTCCAAGCCACCCTCGAGAAGGATGCCACCGAGCACGAAAAGGCATTGAATGACCTTGGCACTCAACTTCA
>NW_008246071.1:439699-521517 GCF_000281045.1 Saprolegnia diclina VS20
CCGAGCTCACGGCTAGTCGCGACGCGGCGATCTCGTCGCAGACGTCCACGACAAGCGAGCTTGCTGCTGAAATCGCTGAGGCAAAGACCGCGACAGCTGCTGCCGAGGCCGCCAAGGCCAAGTGCGACTTTACGATCGCTACTTTGGAGACTCAAGTCGCGAACCTCACTGCGGTCAACGAAGCGTCCGTGGCGACGACTGCAGAACACCAGGTGGCGTTGGCCGAACTGACGGCCGCAAAGTCGACTGTCGAGACGCAGCTCCACGACGCTACTACTGCTGTGGAGGCTGTCCAGGCCGAACGCGACGCGATTGCGGCGTCGGTTGCTGCACTCGAGTCGTCGTTGCGCGAGGCGTCGACTCGTCAGGCGGCTGCGCATGCCGAAGTCGAGGCTGCGCTCGCTGCCAAGGCGACTGCTCTGGCTGCTTTTGACGGCAAAATGGCCCAAGACGCGGCGTCGTTGGCGGCTCTCAAAGAGCAATTGCACGAAACCAGTGCGAACCACGCGGCGACCGTAGCACGTCTCGAGACGGAGCTCGACCAGACCCGCGCCCAGCTGACGGTACACCTCACTGTTCGAACACCGGATCCACAAGGTTGTGTTTGTAGGAGACACGAACGGCTCACGACGCCACGATCGCGGCGTTGCAAGCCGCGCAAGCCACGGCCACTGCGCAGCACGATGCGGCGTTGGCCACGCTTCAAGCCTCGCTGACCGATGCGAACGACCGGCATGCGGAGCTTTTGGCGGCCGAGGCAAGTCGCACGCGCGCTGCTGAAGCCGCTCTTGCCGATGCGAATGCAGAGCGCGGTGCCGTCGAAAGCAAGCTGGCGGAGGCCCTCAAAGCCGAATACGAGGCGGCCCTTGCGAGGACAGCGGCGGCGTCGACGGCTGACTTGGAGGCTAAGCTTCATGCCGCCGAAGCCCAGCGTGCTGCGCTCGAAGCGGATCGCGATGCGCGTGCGGCGCAGCTCCTCGACGCCATCGATGCTGTGCAGGTCGCCAAGACCGAGCACAACGCTGCTCTCGCCGAGGTAACTGCGGAACTTCGCGCGCTCAAGGCCCAGTACGTGACGCTCGAGGCTGTCAAGAACGAGCGTGACGTTGCTGCCGAAGGGCTGGCTCAAATGGTGCGTCAGCTCCAGGAAGACAAGGACGCGCATCAGGACCGCGCCCAGAACCTGGAGACGCAGCTCATCAAGCTCGAAGAGGAGCTCGTCGCGGACAAGGTGAGTGCCATGGTTCTGTCAGCTCATACGGGTGTTGAAGCTCATGCGTTTGCATAGGCAACCATTGCGACGCAAGTGGCCATGATCAAGTGCCTTCAAGTCGCTCCCCGCGCTGTTGCGGCTGTCTCGTCGGTGGCGGCGAGTGCGGTTCTGGCGGCCGCCCCCAGCGAGAGCGCCAACGTCAAGGTATGATTTGCCACTAGACAAAATCCATCTGACGGTATTGATCTAGTCGCATGAGAGCAAGCTAGCGACGCTCCAAGAACAGTTGGAGACGCTGCGCACCGTGCATAAGTCGGCGCTGGGTCGCGACATTGACGTTGACGCAATGGAACTGGCCGCGGTACCGACGCACTCCATCCTACCATCGCATTCAAAAATCTGTGTAGAAGTGCGCCACTATGATCAAGACAGACGTGGCGCCGGTAGTCGAGGCGACGGCGCCCAAGACGCGGTCGCTTCCGTCGGGCACGCTCTCGCGGTCGATCCAGACGGGCTCGGCGGCTGAAATCGAAAAGCTCAAGGCCGAGATCAAGGAGCGGGAGGACCGTCTCCGCGAACTGACCAAGACTGTACGTACAACAGCGTCGTCGACGACCGTCCTCTTGCCGCGAACGCTCATGTGGTGCTAGGACCCTCACTCGACGCGTGGTGCGGGCTTCCTCGCCTCCAAGTCGACGGCGACCATGGCGCTGCTCCTCACGGTGTTTTGCGTCAAGGAGCTCGTCGCGCTCCGCTTCAAGTAGATATAATACTACATCGACATGTAATACAGAGTCCATTACGACTGCGCTGGGAGTGGCAAGCACATGACGCGCCCGAGGCCCTTGTGCATTTGCACCTGATGCAGTACGTTTGTATCAATGTATCGAGAACATGCCACGTTGTACCTGGATGGTCTCGCCACCGAGGCGCTCGCCGTCAATCGAAATGTAGTTGGTGTCGGTGCGCCGCAGTTGGTAGGCCCTAGTACGTCTCGTCAATTCGCCATCACACCACCAAGGATGCGCAGTCTACCGCGTCTTGATCACTTGAACAAACGGGTACTCGATGTGCGCGCCCGTATCAAGACCCAAGAGCAGTTTGGTCTGGGCCACCATCGAGAGGTTCTTGGGCGCCGCGACAATGTGAATCAAGCCGTCGTTGATGTGCGCACCAGGCGCGAGGTGACAGTCGGACGACGGAAGCGCCGCGCTTGTCGCCCAAAAGAACGAATACGGTCCTTCGATCGTCTTCCAATGCGTTGGCACGGGCGCCGAGATGTCATGCAACAGGTGGAGCTCGGGTGCCGACCCACGTGGCGTCGGGTTGCTCTCCCAGTATGCACTGTCGCTGCTCTCGTCGGCCTCGAGTGGTAAGTACGAGAGCGCGCCGTGCCAGCGCTTCCAGGAGAGGACCTTGGCCACGGACGCCATCGTGAAGCGCGCGCCGCCGAGAAAGCGGTACGTCTCCGACTCCAAGTCGACGTCCGCGACGAACGCCCATGCGAGCGAGAGGAAGCTGTAGAATGTCTCTTGCTCGGCATTGCCTACGCAGCAGCTCAGGCAACGAAGGCCACAATTGCGTGACGTACGCGCCGTCATCATGTCGATGGGCTGCGGCGCGCCCTTGACGATCAAGTACGCGCAGTTTTCTGGCTCAAAGGCCTCGCCGAGCAGCTTTGTGAGCGACTGTGTGAGACCATTGCCCGAGCCGCCCGGAATGAGCTAAATGGCACCTCATTAAGCCACACGTGATGCAGCAAGGGCAGGTCTACCCCAAATGGAAAGCGAATCGCGTCGTGCCAGTCTTGGCGCCGCATGAGGCCCTGCACGACTACGTCGGTGGCGTTATCGCAACCGGAAGGCAAGAGGAATCATGATTTCTACCTTCGGAAGCGAGCCCGTCACCGCCGACGCACACCATAAAGTCGTACGCCGTCAAGTTTAGCGTGCGCCCAATCTCGGTCGCGTGGCCCGCATACTCGGTGCACTGCGTCGTCACGTCAATGTGCGTTGCATCAAAGAAGCCGCGCACGCTCTCAAACATGGCTTCCGACTTGCCTGAGAACAGAGAACACATGAGTCAACCTCGCGCCCCTTCCGCGCCTGTCACTGTACCCGAGCCACCGACGGGGTTGATCAGCACAAGGCATTTCTACGCCTGCATTGGCACTCGATGCCCTTGGAGCGAGAGAGACGTACCCGGGGTGCTGGCGTCGCGTGCAAAAGGTCGTCGAGGCTGCGCTCTGGTGCCCAGCCGAAGCGCGCCAGAAAGGTCGTCGCGACGGCCACGTGAGCCAATAAGGTCATGTCGTCGCTCTCGGCCACAAGCTTACGAAGCGCGCGCTTGCCATTGCCCCGGCGCGGGCACGTGTGGATCGTGAGCATGGTCGCGGTCGCTGTCGCGCCAAGGACGTCGGCCCATGCGATCGTCGTCGGCAGCGCGTCGCCACGCTCAAGGACAAGCCCATCTTCTTGCAGCGAGAGGCTCACGGACTCGCCATCGACCGTACAGGCAGCGTGCAGGACGGTCGTCGAGGTCATGGCGCAGAGGAAAGCGGACTGAAGCCGGTTACGACTCGGCTTCTCGACGGTTGGCGGGACGTTGAAGAATCACGACGAGATTACGCGTTCCTAGACTAAAATCACGCCACCGCGTCAACGTGCCTCGCGTAATCAGGGACGCACATTCGAGCTGTTTACACAGCGCGGCTCGTGAATGATTTCGGCCCAGATGAGCTGCACGACCCGGACGAGTTGCGTGCGTCTAGCGAAAGCCGGAGAACATCGGACATCCGGATAATTGCGAGAAGACCGGATAATTGCGCGGCGATCATCGTCCGGATACAAAACCGGGCGAAGATCATACGGATAAGGATATGCGGAGACCGTCCGGATGCTGTAACTGTCCCATCCTCACGACGTGGGATGGCGACGACGACGGCGCCACGGACGCTCCGGTCGCGGAAGAGCACGCATGAGAAGGGCGCCGCGCAAGGTACGGGCATGGGCGTGGCATTGGTCTCATGGCACCTAGATTCAGCGGCGCACAAGCACCGGGCGTCGCGCAAGTACGAGCTGCCGCCCGTGCAAACGGTCTTCAACCAAGAGTTTATCGACTTTGACGTCATCAAGGGGTATCCGCCCATGGTGCGATGCATGGCTCATGGACGATGGCATGTAGATCGGCCTTCTTCAACACCAAGCCGAGCAAGTACGACAAGCGGCTCGTGCGCCAAGGCTTTTACCGTGCGATCTTGTTTCCGTTCTTTCCCGAGTACTGGACGCAAAAGGTGGTTGGCGAGCGTAGTCTGCTGGAGCGCTCAGAGGTGTCGATGAAGTAGAACTTTGTGTTCTACTACTTGGCCTCGGCCGTGTACCTTGGCCACCTCTGCGTCACCATCTGGTACTTTTGCGGCGACACGACGAGCGCATCGACGCTCACGTCGTTTGAGGTCTGGGCGCCGTACGTGCTCTTGACGCTCACGTCGTGCGGCTATGGGCGCGTCTCGTCGCTCGTCCTCTCGGCCGACCCCGACGGTCACATTACGCTGCAATTGAACTCCCCGACGTCGCCGGCGCCAACGGCCAAATTGTCGGCCACCATCAAGCGCGAGCATGAAGGGCTGGACACGGCGCTGCTCGAATCCGAGGGGTCGTCGCAGGAAAGTGGGGACAGTGACAGCGACGGCGGCGCCTCGTCCTCGAGCGACGAAGATACCGACGGCATCAAGCACGGCAACGCGCCACCCAACGGGGGCTCGCCACTCGACGGCGACGTAAGATCTCCTTCGTCTCGCTTGCATGGCCGATCATCGTCGTCTATAGCGCCGCACCACGCGAAGCTTCAGCGAACCGCCCTTTGGCGATACGTTCACGCACCGCCGTGTCAAGGTCGTTGTTTGGAAAGGGGGGATTCCGATTAAAGAGTCGATGACGATTGCGGAGCTGCGGTCCAATATCTTGCTCAAAGTATGGCGTCCCATCGTGTCGTCTTATGCATTTGGGGTAGGTCAAAGCCACGCCGCCGCGGTCGCTGTACCGCATTGCGGCGCGCACGAGTGCGACGATCATTGCCTTTGTGCCGTGGACGCACCGGGCTCTGAGCTACTCGACCGAGCACAACATTGACGTGTACGACCCCAAAATGATCTTTGAGGTGCGTTTGAAGGCACTTGGGAACGACGCTGACGACGGCGCGTAGCATGTGCGTTCGGTCGTCCTGGCTCTTTTGACGATGCCGCTGGCGACGCTCGAGCGTACGCTGTGGCTGCACATGGGCCTCTATGCTGTCGCGGCGCTCTCGTGCACTATCGCAACGTTTATCTTGGCCTCGCTCATCTTCTCTGCGCTCGCGGACGCCGAAGTCACGTACCACCGGCGCTTCCTGTACAGCCACTGAGATAGAATGCAATAGTCTCATACGAGCACCGTGTAGATACGCCAAGTGCTTTACGGCGCTCACGTCAGCACGACGGTCCCGGGCGTCGCATTTGCCGCACTTTCGGCTCAAGAACGTCGTCAACATCAAGGCGTGGCTGAGTCTCCGCGGCGGTCGGTCGTGGCTCAAGCGCCAGGGCCGGCAGCGCGCGGCCGACGAGATCGTGTCGACGTCGTTTCTTATTGTGTTGCTTTTCCTCGCCGTCATGGGCGTCCAAGCCGTGTCCGAGACGCTTCCGAGCTCGGCGTCGCTCTTCTCGACGCTCGTGCACACGGAAGTGACGCTGTGGTGTCTCCTCTCGAGGTACGCTCCATGTCGACATGGGAAGCTCGAGTGCTCGCATAGCTTTTTCCTCTTGCGGTTCATGATGCTCGGCTCCAACATCAACCGCAAGTACCAGAACACGTCACTGCTCTTGACGGAGCAGATGAACGTGTATCTCAAGCTGCTCATGACACCGCACAAGAAGGAGAAACTGCTCATCTCCAACAACGTGCTCAAGCTCGCGTCCAAGCTCCTCAAGGTAGACGGAGGCTGCGTTCACGACCAGGAACTTCATGGCACTGGCGTAGGAGCTCAACTCGCCCAATAAGATTTCGGGCTTGACGATGAACCCGCTCTTGTACAACATCACGCGCGTCGTTGTGCTCTCGGCGTTTTCGTCGGCGCTCTCGGAGATGTTTGGCTTCAAGTTGAAGCTGTGGAAGATGAAAGTCTAACACCCAAGAAGCGGTGCGCGTCTTTGGGGTCCCAAGGTGTCGAGAGGCGGACTCGACTGCGTGCCGACGACACGTTCGGTTCCGTGGGTTCCGTCATTGACACGAACCAAGTCCAGAAAAATAGAGACCGCAGCTGCGTCTTTCAGGATCAAGCGTGCGTTCCCTTCGGTTCTAGCTTCGAGAGAGGGCTGGGTAGAAATATATGAGGCTGCAGAGACGCCAACAGCACGCTGGCTCTTGGTGCCAAATCGAGAATTCGCTCTATCCGTTTGGGATCGAATGGGTGCGCTTGACGATGAACGCCGAGTCTCCGGTCGTCGTCGTTTGTTCTTTTTTTCAACACCCTCTTCTTCCCATGCGAAGGCCTCGCGGGCGAGATGGCTTGCGTCGCATATTGTTAGCGTCCGAGTGCCAGCGCGTGCAGCTAGGTGCAATGCTAAACTGTGTGCTGGGTGCATCGCCAATCAAGGCACTCTAGAGCCAGGCGCGCCAAGGGCAAAATCGATTTTCTTTGCATGGGCGGCTCTGCCGTGGACAATAGAAACGCAATCGCCAGCGGCAAGAGAGGGAACTTCCACCTGCTTCCTCGTTACGCCTGGTCCCAACGACCAGCCCTCGACGACGGCCACATTGCCGTATCTTTTCGCGGCAAACCGCCCGCCAGCCCGTCATCGAATTCGCGCCACATCACGTCTCGGCCAATCAAAAGTGAGCGAACAATGACTCGGATCAGAAAATTCTACTCATCTGTGCGAATATAGATTACTGCACCACCATGTGCGCAAGCCAGCGCCAAGAAGACATAGCAATCTGTCCAGCAAGCTGGCATCAAAGCGTTCCTCTTCATCGACACATCGTAAGTAGAAGGCCTTTATCGTCTGCTCGCCGACCACAGGTGCGATGCGCGTAACGCGACGTGTTAGACTGACCAGGTGCGTCTTTTCTGTACAATTGCCGTTGTGACGGCGGTTATAACAGCGTTAGTAGCACGGTCCGGATGTCACGACCACGTGGTGGCTTCGGTTGGCACCGGACCTGGCGCAGAGCCGGAGTGCGCCGTCCCGTGGCCGCCGCTGACATTCAGTCGCTGATTTCGCCACCGCTTGGGACATGAGCTGCAAGCGTGGTCGCCCGTGCGAGACGAAGAACGTCGAAGGCCTCTCGCTCGCCTTCAAGCTGCGCAGCCTCGTGGTCGAGGCCCACCTCTCGGACCTCAACGCGTCCGTCATCGAGAAAAACCTGGTCGCGATCGCGAATGAGCTCGCGACGCTCTGCGCCTTTGGCATCCAGCCCGAAGACCGCTGCGTGCGCTTCCTCGTCATGGCCAACGACCGCATCGCCAAGATGCTCGCCAAGAAGGACTTGGCCTGGACCGCGTCGCCGCATGCGATCTGGAGCTTCGCCAAAGCCTCGGTGCTCGGCTCCAAGCCCGGGAACGTCGACGCGTGCTACGCGGCCGAGGTCCAAGATATATCTGTGCTTTGGCACGAGATGCTCCGCGTCAAGGACAAGGCCGCGGACCTCTGGAAGCGAGAGAAGCTCGAGGAGGCGCTGCCGTATCTGCACGCGGCCGACGCGTACTTTAAGCGCATCCACCTCAAGCACCAGAAGCTCAACATTGACCACGCGATCATCGACTGCCACGTGGAGCCGGTCGCGAAGAAAGCGAAGGCCCACCGCGTGTCCTTCTCCGATACGCCGCTTGTGCTCGGGACGGCCCAAGCTGACGTCGACCGGACGCCCATCTGCCCGTCCAAGCCAACGCAGCTCGAAGCGCTCTTGCTTCGTGCGACGCGCGAGTTCCCCATGCCGTGCTTGTAAACTAGAGATGCTTTATTTATTAACGTGAACCTCGACGCTGAGCTCTACTAGCACCAGTGTACTGGTGTCCTATGGCCGCTCCATGAGACTTGTCCATGCACGACTAGAAGCATCAACCTACGCAGAGTGTAGGCCACGCACCGTTCCTGTGCAGCTGCCTCATGCAAGATGCAGTGCGCGCTCGGTCCGTATCATGCATGACCCATGGTCCGTATGCAGCCGCGTCGAGATCCTCGGCGGCTCGCATCATCCGGATACCGAGCCCAAACGGCGAACGACAGCAGCGAGCATGGCGACGACGGCGCTGTACGCGGAGTTTGGTACGACAGCGCTTCTTTGGTACGATGGATGGCCATACGCAGGTCGGCGCTGGTAGACATTGACAAGGGCAGCACGCTCCGCGCGAGCTACCCGGCCGCGATCGACGCGCTCGAGGCGACGGTCCATCGGCCACCCGAGTTTTTCGCCGACATGATGCTGCCCGAGGGCGTCCACAACCGCGAAGAAGACTACACCGTCTTCTTCATTCACGAGCCCGAGAGCGTTCAGTATTGCTTGAGTGTCGTCAAGACCCAGCACGACGCCAACGTCCGCCGCGGCGCGCGAGTCAAGGCCGTCGCCATTAGCTCGTCGTACCAGGCACGCGCCCGCCTGTCGTGCCGACTGCTCGCTGAATATGGCATGTGTTGTAGTTTTGCTACGCCTTCAAGCCACTGGTCGTGATGGCCGTCGACAAGCTTTTTGCACTGCGCTTGGATGCACCCGAAGCCGCGACGACGGAGATCCTGCAAGGCCTCTTTGACGCGATCAACCGCGTCGACGTCTCGGGCGTCACGTGCCTCCAGCGATCACCAGTCGAAGTGCGCTTGCTGAAGCGTTCGATGAGCGCCAAGCCCCTCAGTGGCGACATCCGCACGTCGGACGAGTGAATACTTTGATCCTACGGCGTTCAAGTCATGCAATCGACTACGATAGGTCGCTCGTCTTCAAGACGCAGGCGCTATGGGACGGCGCCAGCGTCCCGCTCCAGATCAAGCTCTGCAGCACGCACGACCAAGTACAAAACCAATCATTTTCAAAGCGGTATCGAGTCCCGATGTAGCACGAGGAAGGCTTGCTGCTCGACCTCATCGCCAAGTTTGGCGCCGAGACCATGACGCTGTACAACGCCGTCTTGACGGGCGCCCGCATCATCATGCTCGGCTACACCCTTCCCGCCGGTGCGCATGCGATGATACATGTGCTGCATTGGTTGCTTATTGGCATGTGGCAGGCGAAGTGTGCAACTACGTGCTCTCGATGAGTGCGCTCCTGTGCCCGCCGCTCGTCGGCGTCCTCTACCGGCAGTTCCCGTACGCCAACTTGACCGACTTGGCGTTCCTCGAAGTGCCGGGCTATATCGCCGGCGTCACCAACCCCATGTTCAAGGGCAAGAAGGAGTGGTGGGACGTGCTCTGCGACCTCTCGAGCGGCGAGATCTTGACCAACCTCCCGATTGAGAAGGACGACGCCGACGCGTCCGACCACGACTTTATCCTCGAGGTACTACGTCGCAAGAGGCAAGCCGTGACGCGATCGAGATGGAGATAGGTCATGGACGGCATCGCGGCCGGCTTTAGCGAGGAGTGGGTGCGCTGCATGTTCGAAGACTACACGCGCCTCAACATCACCGACATTGTGACGGGCGAAGCGCACTTCATGGACCGTGACGCCCAAGGTCGGCGCACGGCCATCAACAACCGCCGCATCACCAAGTGGGCGCGCACTGAAAACTACGAGCGCTTCCAGGCTGCGCGCGCTGCGCTGGCGCCAACGACCCCGGCCTTTGACATATCCTTCTTTTCCGCTCTCTTTTCACCTTGGCTCTACGGTAACATGGGTGTCCTTGACGACGATGCTACGTTAAAGCACGGGGCGTCGACTTGCGCCGGCACCTCCAAGTGCTTCTGCACGAGCGTGTGCTAGACGATGCGCTCGTCGAGCTCATGTACGCCGACTTTGTGTCATTCCTGCACACGGAAGCCGAGCTCAAGGAGCTATTAAGCCACTTGCCGCGCGCCCGCGGTAGCTCCTGCGCGGTGCACATCATGCGCAACGATACTCGTGTGTAGGCGGGCTCCACGTGATCGCCCAAGGTCTCTTCCATGCGTCGTTCAGCGTCCAGTACAACACGATCGTCTTGCTCAAGCGCTGCGAAGCGTTTCCGGCGACGGCGACGGCCGTGACCAGCCTCAACCCGTTCGTGGCCATGACGTACGCGCGCCTGCACCGTTGCTTGGTCCAGCCCACCGTCTAGCACCATTCCATTCGACTACCATAGTGCATCATGTTCATCGTCGTCTTTGTCTTGTTGTGCTACCTTCCACATGCTGTCGTCGTTGCTGCTCGGACGTCGAGAGGAAGCGTCCCATTGTCATTTCCAGCGTTCAGATCGAAAACGCTCTACCGCTCGATTCCAGCTGGCATCACGCTGCCACTTGGCTTGGTCGCGTCGCGACGACGATGGCAAGCATCGCGGCCATTCATTGACGAGCTCGGCGAGGAGGATGGGCACGGCCGCGACTGCCTGGTCGCGTGCGTACTTGGCGTCGCTTATCGCAGCAGCTTGCGGACGCAGCTAACATCACCGCCAGCATAGCGCTGCCGCCACGTCGGCCGTTCGCGGCGACGGCGCGGCCGAGCACGGCCGGCGACGCCGACGCTGCGGTATCTTCACCGACGATCCATCTGGCACGGGCGTTCTTTTTGGACCAATTTTGGCCAATCCGGTCGCGGGATTTCCCTGCCGTCATGAACAAATCTCAAAGTCAATTTGTCAGCATGCGGCCGATGGACGCGTACCTCGTGGACCTCTGCGGGAGTACCCTCGGTAGATGATGCTTCTCCATGAAGACGAGGACGATGCTCATGAAGATGCTGCGAATGTAGTCATGTCGGTCGGTGGCATGAACGCGTCCACGATCGACTCCCTCGTGCGCACGATCCGGTTCCCGGAGCAGCTTGCCCGCGTCTTCACCGACTTTGTCGGCGTCGTCGACGAGCCGCAGCAGGTACCTGTGGGCATGCACCTTGCGCGAAGCTCATTAGGAGCATGTAGATCGAGCTCCTCGACGCGCTGACCTTTATGGTACGTTACGCCATGCAGTCGTATCATCCTCATGTGCGCCATCGTAGGTCAAGCACGAAGCGGCGAACGCGCAAGCGTGCACCCAAGTCGCTTTCCACCGCCAGATCGTTGCCTTCCTTGAAACGCATGCGCTCCTCCTTGGGTTCTCGCGGCCCGTCTTGAAGAAGATCCTGGCGCTCTTGATGCAGATTGCGCAGTACTCGGTGACGGCCGACGATATCCGCGCGATGCTGCAGGTGTTTCAGTCGCCGCGGTATGCTGTTTCGCATGCTTGCAGTCGCAGTCTCAATGATCATGCGTAGTTGGGAGGAGGTGGCGCCCGACGACAACGCGGTCGCGACCTTTATCGCGTCCATGGAGATGATGGCCCGGAGCGCGCCGGGGCCGTCGTGGTACCTCGACCTCTCGGGCGATCAATCGGGCTTTGTCGTGCCCTCGATGGAGACGGTCGCGTTCCCGCCGTCGGGCTACACGCTCTCGACCTGGATCCGCGTCGAGTCGTCGCCCGGGATGAACTCGCCGCTCTTTTCCTTTTGGTAATGAAATCGCAATTCTTGGTATCCTCATGGTCGTGTATACGTAGCACCGAAGGCAACGTCGGGGTTGAAGTGAGCTTTATGGACACGACGCTCATCGTCAAGAGCTTGGACGTCAAGAAGAACGAGTACAACGAAGCCCAAGTGCCCAACGCGCTCGTCAAGCACCAATGGTACTCGCCCTGCATGCCAGCCTCTCGGATTCAAGTGTCTGTGAAGGCAATGGATCTGCATCGTGCACACGTACCGTCAGTTCCGCGGCTCCAAGCTCGACGTGTACGTCAACGGCGACGCGCGCCAGTCGTTCCGGTTTGGCTACCCCGCGATTGCGACGACACCAGGAACCAAGATGAAGTGCTACGTGGGGCGCACCAAGAACAACTACAGCCGGTGCCTCATTGCGCACGTCGGGTCCATCGCGTTCTTCTCGCAGCCGCTCGCCGCTTCGGTCCTCGAAGGGTACGTTATCCATGAAAGGCATCACGTATCTACCTCGCCCACTAGCATCAAGTCGGCCGACGACTACGATAATGTCGTTTTGCAGTTTAACGCTGCCGTGATGTCGTCGTCGCTCACAACGTCGGCGCCGCTCTCTGGGTACGATCTGCGGGCGCATTGTCATCGACACTCAGACTGTGTAGAGGGAGCGCGGCCGCAGCTCCGTCGGCGCCAACATCGACCGGCGCGCCCCACGAAGGCCTTGTCTTTGCCTTTGATGCGCGTAGCTACGACGAGAAGCGCAAGCTGCTTTTGGACGCGAGCGGCAACATGCACCACGGCGAAAACATTGGGTCGGTGCCGTCCGTGCGCTTGCGGACGATTTCGACGTTCAAGGACTCGGTGTGGCAGATGGGCGGACCCATGATCTTTCTGCCGCTGTTTGTGTCGCCGCAGGCCGAGGCCGGACCACTGGACCTCAATGCGTGCCAGACCATCACGCGCCCGCTCGGGCCGCTCTCGATCCCCAAGATGATCTCGCTTCTCGCCGAGACCCTTCGTCATTCGACGATCAACAAGGTGCGCGCGTGTGCGATTCGGAATCTCATTGTAGACTTTCGCCTAGTTTGTGTGCCGCCGCAGCCAAACGATTCCTCTGCTTGCGCTCTTGTTGCGGTCGCTTCCGACGACGTACTTGACGCCCGATTTGCTGAGCACGGTCGAGCGACTCTTGAGCGCGGTGGCGTCGGACCGGTACCTCAGTGATGACATCCAGAAGAACTTGCTGTACAACTTTCAGCTGTGGGTCCCGGCGGCCGTCGAGAGTCAGGTAGAAACATACTCGATGGCAATGGAAGCTCATGGTCGTATAGAACACGATCTTTGAGAAGCTGCACATGTCGATCAAGAAAAACATCGTGTCGAGCGCCGTCATCTCGATTCGGTACATGCTGCGCATGCTCTCGTCGGTCTACTGCAAGTCGAACCTTACGACCAAGTCGCCGGCGGACGCTGCCCATCTTCGGAACCGCGTGCTTGAAACCATTCGCATGCTCCTGTACGACCCCGAGGCGTGGAAGCAAGGCCAGAAAAAGTCGATCGTGAGCGGCCTCGGGCTCATCAGCGCCGCGCCACCCTCGTCCATGATGCTCTCGTTCGATGCGGCGCGCACGCTCATCTTTAGCATGCTCGGAAAGCCGACCAACCCGGACGGCATTGTTGACGAGGCGACCAAGGTCGCTGTGAGCGAAGTCGAGGTACCTCCCGTTTCATCTTGCGCGCGTGAGCCGACAGTTAGTAGATTGATGCTGGCTCGATCGCGGAGCACGTGTCCGACTCGGACATCCCCGACTTGCTACAAATCGTCATCGATCTCTCGATCACTGCCGAGACGCAAACCGAGTTTTTGAGCGTCTTTGAACGGCTCGGGGGGCTTCGCATCTGGCTGCCGCTCATTGCAACGGACAACGCCCCCGTGCGCCGCATGACCCTCCGGTTGTTGCGCACGTACATCAACTTCAAGTGCAACCTCAACGCGACGCCGACGCTCAAGGTAGACTACTCAGAGCCTATGATACGTGTACTCACGGTGGATGGACTAGCCGTCGCTCTCGGCGATCGATGTGCGCATGATCCTCGAGGCGCTCAACGTGCAAGAGTACCCGCTGCATCTCGGTAGCTTCAACGAGCTCTACTCGCTGCTTCTGGGCATCGACTATGGCGATCCCGCCGTGCACCTCTTCCAAAGCGACAGTGACGACGTGCACGACCACGCAGCGCTGGTCTCGGACGCTACAACGACCTCGAACGTCGTGCGGCACCCGAGTATGCTCCTTCCGTTCCTCGAGCTCCTCAAGCACAGCCCGTTGCACATTCGGTGGGTCGGCTTTGTCTACTGGAAGCTTCTCTTTGGCGACGACTCGATCGAGTGCACGATCAACCGCCGGACGCTTCTGCAGTGCTATGCGATGCACGCGTACCCGCCTGTCGCAATCGAAGCCATGTTTGAGAGCTTCCTCTCGTCGCCAGCGCCTGCCAGCGCGACGCTGTTTGCCGACGCGTGTCCAGACGCTGACCGTAAGCGTCGTTGCAAACATTCGATGCTGATTCATCATACATTGATAGATGCGCCGGCTGATACGACGACGCTTCATCTGCGCGAGGTCGTGACCAATGCAAATCTGACAGACACAGAGCGTCTGCGGGCGGCGACCGCCCTTGCTCGGTTCCAGGACCACAAGTACCTTCTTGACGTGGTCGCGCAGGATGGCACGCGCCGCGACCAGTACCGACGCCTCGTGGGCACCAAGGAGACGGCGCCTCTCCTCAGCGATCGTCTTCGCACGCACCTCATGTACCTTCTCGTGTCGGTCGCGCCGGGCGTCGTGCACTCGTTCGTGGGCGGTGCGTGCTTGGAGCTTGCGGCGCAGCTCGTTGTGCTCGAGTTCAAGACCAACGAGAGCGCGGGCGACCTCGTGCTTCACCCACTCGCCCTGTACCCGCCGTCATCGCGCGCGGTTGTGTCCTGGCTCAAAGCTATCCTGGATCGCGTGACGCAGCTCGTCGACATCCAAGTGCCGCCCCGTGCGTCTGTGTGCTGGCGCAACATTGAACACGTCTGCAGCGTCGCGGCGAGCGTTGTCTTTCATTTTGATCCGGATGTGCCGTCGACGAAGCGCCGGGATTCGACCATGGACGACACGGCGTTCTGGAAGTGCCGGGAAGAACTCGGTGGCGAGCGTGAGCTCTGCGAGTCGCTGCTCAACATCTGGCAGCGCTGTGCTTCGCAGCTCACGTTCGACCTCGACGCGACCTTTGGCCGTACGGCGCAGCCCCGCGCGAGTCTCACGACGCCGTTGCAGCGCCCGAGCTTGACCATGTCGAGCAGCATGCCCAAGCGCGGGAGCTTTGCGCCGTCGGTGCCATCGGCACTCAAGCCGTTTCCTGGTGGCGCCATGCGCCAGATTCTCGGACTCGTGCTGCGCTCCATGTACCAGGTGCTGTACGACGACGAGGCCAAGGACGATGTCGATGACGAAAGCTCCTCGTCTGACGAAGACGATGCGAGTCGCGCGCCGGCGCGCCGCCGAAGCCGCCTCAACTCGATGCCACTGCCGATGGACGCGGTGTTTGTCGCAAAGCTCAACAAGCTCGACTACTTTGTGCAAGTGCTCAAGCTGCCTCAGTTTGTCGCGACAAAGGAGGACACGTCGCTTGTGCACTGGTTCGTCCTCGAACTCGCGCGTCTCATGCACCATACACAGTCGCTCTGTGCGACGGAACCGCGCTGGATGGAGTCGGCGCGCCGTTGTGCCGAGGTACACATGTCGGTTTTGCATACACCTCATATCTGCCCGTAGCTCATTACACGCTGCTTGCAAGTGACTCTCGCGTCGACGGACGAGCTGCGCCACATGCTGCAGCGCGAGGACTTTGTCTTGACGGAAACCGAAGTCTACCGCCGAGACATGTTTTACCACGAGCACCTCGAGACGTTGCGCGACTCACGCCTCAAGAAGCGCACGGCATTCCAGAGCGCTGTCGACAACGAGACGGACCAAGCGCGCAGTGCGATCCAAATCGTCTTCTCGGCGGGTGTCCAGGTATGTTGGTTGATGTTTCAGTTGAAAGATTGATACATTTCAGGCGCGACCCTCGTCCGACCCCGTGTGGCGCAAGCGTGTGCTTGCGAAAGAGTACGACGACTGGATGAAACTCGAGCGGCTTTTGCGCTGGAACATTCAGCACGTATGGTCGGCGCAGTTTGAGACCACCGCGAGCAACTGGCAACTCGACGCGTTCACGTCGTCAAAGTGGCAGCGCTGCCGCCTCCTCCCCGACGTGGCGCGCAGCGAGCCGTACACGAAGAAGCAATCCCGCGCAAATGGGTCGACAACTGATGCCTTTTTAACGCAAGAGAGCGGTGCCGAGCAGGGCGCGACATCGCCGTACCTCGACGACTTGGAGGCCGAGGAAGAGTACAACAACGACACGGAAGACGACGAGTCCCATGCTGTCAACCACTTCCTCGGGCACCAAGACGATGACAGCGCGATCGAAGTCCAAATCGCCGCCGCCATTGACGAAGCGACAGCGGCGCTCGAGCGCGCGCGGTCTGCGTCCATCTTAGGCGTCGACGGACCACCGCTACCGACACCGGCGGTGCCTGTGGACGATGCGCCGACAGTGCCAGCTGAGACGTCGTCCGAGACGAAGCGCGCGTCCATGTCGTCGCGCTTTATGACTGGGTTTGGTCGATTCCGCAAGCCGTCGTCCATGTCGTCGGACCACAACGACCCGACAGAGGCGACGACGACACCGCCGCCGCCACCGACAAGTGCGACGTCTCTGTCGCCCAAGGCGGCCGACAAGAAGAAGGTGGCGGTGAACGCGAGCTTCCGCACGACCGCGTACTTGCTCTTGCCCGAAGGCCGAGTCGTGTACGGCATGTTCCGCCTCGGCCAAGCAAGCATCGTCTTTGAGGGCGAGAAGGTGGTCGACGAAGACAATTTCGATGCCAAGACGGGGCTCGTGCTTCTCAAGCGACGCATCTTTAGCGTCCGTGTCGTCAAGGCCGTGTACCGGCGTCGGTTCCGCCTCGACATGGGCTGCGGCATGGAGATCTACTTTGTTGACGGCACGTCGCTCTTGCTGGGGTATTTCAACTCGATTGTTCATTGTCACGACTCGATGGCGCACGTAGGTTCGACTCGGACCAAGATGTCGACATTGTCTACTCGGTGCTGCGCCAGCGCAAGCCGCCGTGCCTCGTGACGACCAAGCGCCTCTTGACCGGCGATCGGCTCGTGTCGCACTCGACGTGGCACGCGACGACGCAGTGGATTCGCCGCGAGATCTCCAACTTTGAGTACATCATGCTGCTCAACGTTGCGGCCGGTCGCTCGTACAACGACATTGCGCAGTACCCAGGTAGAATGAATGTGATGCTGGGAGGATGCCACGGACGCCCATCTAGTGTTTCCGTGGGTCCTCGCCGACTATGCGTCCGAGACACTCGACTTTGAGGATCCGAGCATCTTTCGCGACTTCGCCAAGCCGATTGGTGGCCAAACCACCGAGGCGCTGGAGAGCGCGGGCGCCCGCTTTGCGTCGTCGGGCGCGTTCCCATACCATTTTAGCAGTCCGTACTCGAGCCAAGATGGCGTGCTTGGCGCGCTCGTGCGTATGCAACCGTTCACGCTCGCCTTTGACGCGCTCCAAAAGCCCACCTCCGACGCCTTGACGTCGATCCCTGCGCTGTGGACGCAGTGCACTTCCTCAACGAACGAGCGCGGGTAGGACTCGATCGTTTGACACGTTAGATTGAAAGCGAATCGTAGGTGGGAGCTTACGCCCGAGTTTTTCATGTCGCCGCACTTTCTCATGGCCAGCGGGCGATTCGAGGCCGTGGTGTTGCCGCCGTGGGCCCACGGGTCTGTCGACGCGTTCATTCGCACCCAGGTCGAGGCGCTCGAGAGCGACTACGTCTCGTGCCACCTGCACCTGTGGATCGACTTGGTTTTCGGCGTCAACCAGCGCGGGCCCGACGCGGTCGCCCACGGCAACGTCTTCCACCCCGAGTGCTACCCCGACAACTTGAAACTCAAGCTCCTCGACAAATGCGCGCGCGAACGTATTGCGCAGCGTGGTACGGTGCCGTCGCAGGTCTTCCACAAGGCACACCCAACGCGTCTCTCGGTCGACGACGCGCTCGAGAAGCGGTGCGCAATGATTGGTGTTTTCTTTGGTACTGACATACAGGGCGTAGGTTCCCTGCGTCGCACGCTCTCGCGAGTCTCTCGTCGCGCAGCCAAGTGCGTCGGTACGATGTTCCGTCGCGTCACGAGATGGCGCTCTCGAGTGTCCGCTTCTCGACCGCCACGGCCACGGTTACTACGAGCGTGCTCGGGCATCAAGCTGACGACCGTGTTAGGGCCACGGCATGGGCGTTGTCAAGAACGTCGCAGCCAAGGTCAAGGCCTCGGACGATGCGCCCGCGGGATCGGTCGTCTATACGACCGACGAGAGCGGCCTCGTGCTTGCCAAGCGGTACCAGAACGCGACGCCCGACTCGGCCAAAGGCGCGCCGTTCACGCTCCAAGAAGTCGAGCAGTGGTGGCGGCTCCCAGCCATGTGCTCGATCGACGACGGCCTCGTCTTTTATGAGCACATGGTGAGCTGCGGGTACTTTGATGGTAGCTGGCGCATCCACTGGTCGGCCGACGGCGAGCTGCTCCAGCGCATTGCGTTCCACAAGCAGCGTATCTTGTGCATGGCGCGCAGCGAAGACGACGTCACGGGCGACGTCGCACTCGCGTTTGGCAGCGAAGACTGCACCATCTCGGTGCGTCCACGCTGTACATGGTTTTGCGTACGATCGCGTCATTGCGTAGGTGTGGGCCATATCCAAGTACGCAGCGAGCCGCCCGCGCCGGATGTTTTCGTCGGGCAGCAAGAAGGAGCTGCCGGTTGGCGCACTGCCATGGGTGCTCCTTGTGGGCCACACTCGGCCGGTCGTCAGCGTCGCGCTCAACGTACGCGTCAGAATGTGTTATGCTCGTTGTCATGACGCTTCTTGTCGATAGGTGCACTTGGACATTGTCGCGAGTACGTGTCGCGGCCACCGCCTACTGCTGCACTCGCTCCGGACGTCGTGTCCGCTGCATACGATGGACCTCTCGCTCCCGAGCGTCGTCGACACGAGCATCTACCTCACGATTTCATGTGAGGGCACGATCTTGTCGCACGCAGTGCACACGCTTGACGCGTCGGCGGCCGACTGGCGCAACACGGCGACGCAGTCCGAGTTGGCGCTCGTCTCGATCAACGGCCGCGTCGTCTCGCGCGTGCAGATGAAAGACAAGGACGAGCCGCTCGCGTTGCTCCAGCGCGGCGTCGTCTTTACGAGCGACGGCCAGTTTGTCATCACGGCCAGCGCGGGGCGTGACGGCGGCCTTGACGTGCGCCCGATCGGCGACCTCACGTCGGTCATTCGTCGCATCGAGACGAAGCGGTCGTGCGCGCTGACGTGCTTTGGGCTCTCGCAAGACGAGCGGTACCGCGAGACATGCCTTGTGTTGTGCTATGCACACGTTGTTTTTTGATAGCTGCGTCGTTGCGGGCTACGAAGACGGCTCGCTGGTCATGTATGCACTCCATTACGGCATCCGAGACGCTGGCCGCGTCCTCAGTGACAAGAAGGCGCGCGCCGAAGAGGCTGCTGCGTTCGCCCGTGCCACGGCGTCGGCTGTCAACGACATCAAGGAGGCGACGACCGTCTTTCTCCCCAAGGGCAAGTACTCGTCGGCGCTGGATCACGTTGTGCTAGCCAACATGAACAAGCTCTTCCTTCTCTCCAAGCGGCCGTGCGTCGGCGGCAACAGCGACTACGAGGAGCTGCTCTGCACGTTTTGGGGCATCATCTACTCGTCGACCGACGCGCTCTTTGGTACATTTATCGTCAGTCGCTACGATGACAATGTTGTATCTCTATCGCGTGTAGACCCGGCGTTTGAGCGCAGTGGTGACTCGTGGAGCCGCCTCGGCTTCCAACGGCCCGATCCAACGACGGACTTTCGCTCGGGCGGCCTTTTGAGTCTCAATTGCTTCATCTACTTTGCGACCACGGCGATCGATGAGGTTGGCAGCTGACTCTTGCTGGAGTGCTGACTGATGGTCTTCCAGGTGAAGCGCATGACGAGCTCGCAGATTCCGGGGTCGCACGAGCACACATACCCGTGGGGGCCTGTCGGCATCAACATTACGTGCTTGCTCGCGCGTCTTCTCTGGCAGAACGACGGTGAGCTCTTCCTCGAGCGGGAAAACATTTGGCCCATTTTTGCCAACGCCGATGCGTTCTACACGCTCTTCGCCGAAGGTACGAACTACTGCTGCTTGTGTTGAGGGGATCACCTGCGGATTCTAGTGTTTTTGCTCTTTGACTGCATCTGGTGTGGCATGAACGCCCAGTACAGCTCCTTCTCGGGTACGCCAAGGCCAAGACTGCGATATAGATTTAGATGTCTATGTAGTCGTGATGGAGTTCACGATGCAGCAAGTCAACGAAGTGCTCAAGGAGAACCATGGATCGCTGAGCAACCTCCAATGGAACATCCAGATGCGCCGCGGCCAGTTCCAACAGAGCTTCACGCCCGATCCGATCGTCGCGCACGTGACCGAGACGGTGCCAACGTCGTCGTCGTCGTCGATTCCCGACAGCTTTAACCTACTGGACCTCGCGTCGCCACCGCGCATCGCGGCCACGACGGACCCCTTTGACGTGTTTGACCCGTTCGCAGCCAACACGCTCATCAACGTCTCGTCGACGCACTCGGTCGACCTACAGTCGACGATGCCCACCAACTTCAACTCGAACGGGTCATCGGGGCACTACGACCCGTTTGCGGGTCTTGACTAGACACGCCATGGGTTCATCTGTTACTATACACTTTTCCCATTTAAACTGTCGTCTGGTGGTGCCACGAGGGGTGCGCCATGTGTTTTCAGGGGACCTATTTCTCGTTGGGTGGGGCCTCGTGAAACGTAAGCATGACCCACGTTATCGCCCACCACGTGGGTAGGTAGGACCCATTCCGAAGTAGGGGGTCCTCTCATGGTTGAGGACGACCCTTGAAGATATCGGCGGATCTTGCACTTTCGACGCATTTCTGCAAGATGAACCTCGGGATCCTCCACAACCGCCGGCCGGCGCCCAAGACGACGAAGACCGCGGGGCCGCTTCCGATGCACAAGGTCGCAAGTCAAATGGGCGTCGACCCGGCGTCGCTCGGCACCGACGCGCAGCACATTTGGAGCATGCTCGACGACATGGCTGCGAATGACCACGCTGCGTACCAAGAGTTCATTGCGAGTCAGATGGAGGCGCAGGCCAAGGCGGGGCGCAAGAAGTTTACGCCCGTGCCAGGCTTTGTCATCAAGTACGCCGGTGCGTGTGACGGTACGTCGACGAAGAAGCTCTTTATCAACTGCTGCGCCCACGAGTGCGTCGCGCTGCCGACCAACCCCAACAACAACAAGGCCGTGCCCCGGGATACGCGCAGCGTCCCGAGCACGAGCAACTTGTCGATTCCGCTCGCGATCGGCGACGTTCGGACACGGACGCTCGGCGGCGAGCTCTGCAGCGTCGTCGACGCCGTCTTCCACCCGTGGGTGCTGGAGCGGGCGGCGTGGGACGCCAAGTTCAAAATGGACGTCATGCAGCTCGCTAGTCACTGGGTTGAAGAAGAGAAGCTCCTCAAGCTCCAAAAGCCCGGTAAACTCATCAAGAGTCTATACAAGGGCGGTATCGGCGTCGGGGCCAAGGTCGTGCCCAACGACTTTTACGTACCCGAAGACAAGGATGGCAGCGAGACGCCAGCCACGAGCAAACAAAGCAACCAAGCCGACAACAATGCCAAAACGCCGGTTACGCAGTTGATGGCGTCGCCAAAGGACCTGCTTCGATCCCTCGAGTCGCCTCCGTCCAACCAACTCGATGCCGCCAACGCCCCCTTTGAGCTACAGACGACAGCTCCGCCCACAAAGAAAAAACTCATCGAAGACATCACGACCCCAGCCCCAGTCAAGGCAAAGAAGTCGGCGCCCGTGGTCAAAAAAGGGTTTCTCAACGCCACCAAGGCGCTGTTGTACCCGTCCGGGTCCACCGAAGGCAAGCCGGCGTCTGCTTACGTCAACCTTCTCCATCGCAGCAAAGTGGTGGACCTCACGTCGTCGCCAATGGAGCCAAAAGCGGATCGGTCAGCGCCAGCCAATCCACCCAAGATGAAGGCCGCAGAGACGACCGTGGATGATGTTGAGTTTGAGCGTCTCTGTTTGGATGCCGAGCCCGAGTTGGCGCCGCGACAGCAAGCTGCCGTCGGTGGCGACCCACTCTTTAGCGATGATATGGCGCGCCTCTTCCTCCAAACGCTGCACAAGTAACCTGTGCAAGCCACGTTCTGGGTGCTTTAGCTGGGTAGAGTAGCCCAGCTTCAACCGCGAGGACAACCACAAACCACCACAAATAAAAACTCTTCGCTGCCTATGGGCATTACTCTCACCCTGATTCGACCAGATGTGTGCCAACCAATTGGCATCCCACATACGAATCGTGCCACTCTTGCGGGGTGTGATCCGATGAGAGGAGCCAAGGCCGTCGCCACACCGTCATCATGGGCAAACGACGGCCTGGACAAAACATGCAAGCACGACAGCGGCGGATGCGGCGCGAGGGCTTGCTGTTTCCTAAATGTTGATCTCCGGAGCTCCGTGGAGCAATGGCAACTGGCTGGATTCGTAGAAATAAGAAATAGAGGATACGCAATCAATTAATTCCCAACCAAGTGCTGCTGTGGTTGATACCTTGGTTCAGCGTGCTGCTGAGCTGCTGTGGTGCGTCGCGGGAGAATCTCGTTCGTGGGAGGAATCTGGCGCGCATCTTTACTCCAAGCCACCCAAGTAGCTCGTGGTCCACAGCGCGCGACCCGTGGTCCACGAGGCGTGTTATATTACTCACGGGTCCCACCCTCTGGCAACAATACTCGAAGCTCCTGCCACAAGAACTCGCCGCCGGATTGCTGGTCGACAGGAATTCAGTCGTTTAGTCAAACGGCGCGTTCGTCGCTGGATTGGATCCGACGACGTTGCCACCGTGCATACAAACGCCAAGACATTGGGTTGGAAGAATAAATAAAAACCAATAAATTAGACGTCGCGACCGACTAAAACGACGGCGTCGGAAAGTTGCGCGACGAGCGCAGGAGGAGCGCGTCGAGCTTGGACGGCTTGGAGCAGCTCGTGGGGCTGCGGTCCACGTCTTCGTCTGCCGTCCCGAGGATCGTCGGCGCCGACGCGAACGAGACGGACTTCTTCGTCGTCGCCTTCTTGGCCGGCGACGACGTCGAGTGGAGGAGTGCATAGTCGATGCTGAGCTTCTGGTACTTGAGGTGGAAGCGGCGCATGTAGACTTCAGACGTCTTGAGGACGTGGACGGCCTCCTCTTGCTTGTTGTCGTGCCAAAGGTTGGCGCCCTGCTCGCGCGAGAGCACCATGGCCTTCCAGAGCAGCTTGACGTCGCGCACAGCGTTTTCGTAGCAGGTCGCGACCGCCGCCGTGTCCAGGACGTCGTCGTGAACCGCGTCCGCGACCTGCCACTTGGCGCTTTCCCAGAGGCTGTCGGCCGTGACAGTCAACGGCGCGTGGTCCTTGACCTTGGCGAGGAGCATCTGAATGCGCTCAAAGCAAATCGAAAGGAAGCGGAGGCAGCGCGCGTCCGAGAAGAGACCGGCGCGGCGCATGACGGCGAGCTCCTTCGCGATCGCAATCAGATTCTTCTCGATGACGACGTTGTTCATGTCCGAGAGGCAGGCCTCGGCGACGAGGCTCTTGAGCTTGAGCGAGAGCGCGAGGTTGTCGAGGTCCTTGGTCTCGGTGCTGCGCTTGCGCTTCCGCGACGTGGTGGCTTCAGCGGCCGACATCTTGGTTCTTAGTTGGCAGGTCGAAAATGAATTTGAACACGACGTCGAGCATGTGGGCAAATTGCACTTGGAGCGATGACGGGGTCAGAGCCAGTTGGTTGACAAAGACGCTGCTGCCTCCACCAACTGGTGCCATGCTTCGAGCCAATCGTATGGATGGAGCCCGCGTCTCTAGGTTCTGATTGGCCAAACGGTTGGATGACTCGCACGCATCTGGCGGTTGCCAAAGATTCAAGTTGGGAAATGTATGTGCATTTTCCACGTGGGTGGTGCAGCTTGTGCCAATTGCGTGGTTTTGCGCCACGTGGGTTTTGCGTGTTTATTGCCCCCGTTGATACAAATCGCGAGATGTGCATTCACTGGGCGTGCTCGTTGGGTGCTTTCGACCAATCACCGAACGCGGCTGCACAGACGCGCACCTCAATCCACCGTCGTCGCGCACCGATTGGCCAAAATCGGCTTGACGCGGACGTCGCCGTTCCCGCCACCCAGTCCCTTGCAGCCTCCGTGATGTGGCCGTCGGCGCGAACGTGGATTGATGTGGCCAGGCCGTCGTCCGACACGAACGGCGAGCGGTCGGCCGACCACTCACTGGCGCTGGACCATCAGTCTAGCGGCGTCATGATTTTTGTCGCGCTGAATCTGTATGATCGTTGAAAATGGTTAGTAAAGGGCCGGGACACGCCGCTGATCGCTCTCAAAAATGTCCAAGCAAATGTAATGGTGTATGCTCGCGCTTCGGCTACTCAGAGGCTTTTTCGCCGACGCCTTCGCGCGCGTTCGCCAACGGGTCCGACGACGGCGACGCTCCAAGATTGCGGATACACGATGTGCCACGACGACGGGTCACGCAGTAATCATCACTGGTCGGACAGCACTTCTCGAATCTTGCCCAATTGATTCGTCAAGCCAATGAAGTCGCCTTCAACCGAAACCGCGCGTTGGTTGGTCCGATGCAGATGGATTTTGACCAATGAGCGACCGGACAACAGATCCGCGTTCTCGTGACGCACGGCCGGGAGCAGCTGCAGCATGGCGGACGACGGCCACGAGACGCCGCTGCTTGAACACGAAGCACTTGACGCCCCGCGCAAGCCGCGCCTCAACTCGGGCGACCGCGCCTGCGTCTCCATCTTCTCGCTCGTGGCGCTCAGCGTCTGCGTGGCAGGCCCATCGGCGCTCTGGACGCCGCCGCCTGTCCTGCTGTCGCCGACCACATATCTGGACCTGACATGGCACCAGTGGACAGAGCCCAGTGGCCATGACCTTCGACAAAGCGTGTTGGCGCCGACGCTGGCGTCGCTTGAAGGCGTGGACCTGGCGCCGTTCAGCTATGCCACGTACCGCACGTCGTGGCCGCCAGCGCAGTCGTTCAACTTGAGCGTTCGCTCGGCCACCGACGATGTGTACCTCGTCTTCGCCGCCAACGCAACGTTCAAGGCCTATGTCGCGACGCACGACGCCCGCCACAAGAACATGATGCGCCACGAGACGCAACTTGTAGCAGGTGGCGCCACCTCCCCCTCGGCAACTGTCGAGATCGTCCGAGCAACTGGCGGCGATACAGGTTGCGCATCTGCGAGACAAGAGCAAAATTCATTGACACATGCTGCTCTAGGCTTGCAGCGTGGACCATCCCTTGTCTCGGCCACCTGGGACGAGGCGCGCGAGCTCAGCGAGTGGACGCTCGAGCCGGGCCTCGTCGGCGAGCATCTGCGCATGTACGACCTCTGAATTTTTTGATCCAGTGGCCATGGACGCCATGCATTAGAGTCGAGGCGACATGGATGGCTGCAGTGCCCTGGCAGCGCTCCACGAGCGGGCCTCTGCCGCCGCTCACGTGGCTTCGCACCGTGGTGCAGAGCCACGACGACGGCCGCCACGGGCAGTTGGCGCTGGACGCGATCGGGCTGAGCCATGGCAGTATCTATTGGAATGGGCGGCGCCTCGGGCGCTACGAGGGCAACGCGACGGCCGAGTTTGCCGTGCGCGTGGCGTCGGTACGTCCATTCCAGCTTTGATGTGCCGCCTCCAATATCTTCTGGCGTGTGTAGACCAACGACTTGGTGCTGCTCGACGAGCGCGGTGTCGAGACCCTCAACCCGCGTCGCCTCCGTGTAACGCTGCGCATGCCATAATAAACACACGAGACATGTCAACTTGAAATCTTGATACTGTCGCTTACGACTGCTTGTCGAGGCGCTCGAAGCGGGCGCGCGTCTACACAAAAGACGATCCAAGCAGATCTTCCATGAGCGGGCGCGTTGCACAGTGCTAGGACAAGCCACAGACACATGCAAGATACCAGATGACTAATCTTCTCGCGCTGCGTCGACGCGGCCAGCACCGACGGGTTGGACGCCAGCGACGTGCCGCCTACACACACCACCGTTGCGCACTGCCTTGCCATACAAAATAGCACGGTACCCAGGCCAGAGGTATCGCCCGTGATCTTGCCGACGGCCGCAATCGGCGCCGTGATCCCGGTCCCGAGCTTGCCGAGGCCCTCGCCGGCGTTCCAGCCCATCATCTTGAGCATCTTGCCGCCAATGTTCGACGCCTCGTCGAGGGGCTTGTCCACGTGGGACACCTCGGTCACCACCGGCGCGGGCGTCGAGATCGGCTCACCCCGCTCCACGACCCGCTCGCGCACCTAGATTACTTTGACATCCCGCGACTTTGTGGTGGAGAGCGTACGGGCACAGCCGCTTGCTTGGCTTTGAGTACGTTTTGCTTGTGCAAGTCCGAGAGTTGTTCGTGCTTTTGCAGCTGTGCGTGCGAGTTGAACTTGCGCCGACAAAGCTACGAGTCGCGTCATGATGCAGGTCCGTAGATACAAGGGTGTACCAAGCAGACAGCCGGCGCCGACGGCTCGAGAGGCGTCGTCACCACATCGGCCACGGGCGCCGTCGCCACGTCGATCGATTGCTGGTGCGACCACTTGGCGATCTCATCTGCGTGCTTCTTCTTGACCGTGCCCGTGTGCAGTGTGGACGCTGGCATCGGCTGCGGCGGCAAGGCGACCGGCGCGCCCAAGGGCTTGGACCTACGACGCAGGATGGTTGATCATCAAGGAGCGAGTAGGTTGCGTACGCCGACGCCTTGATGCCAAACGAAATGTTAAGCGCGGCTTTGCCCTTGGTCTTCTTCTTTGTCGACGCAGACGCAGACGTCGGCACCGGGGCGTCGTCGGTCGGCGCTGGCGGCTCAAACACGCGAAACATCGACACGTCGTACATGTAGTAGACGCCCGTGTAGCTGTTGTAGTACGTCTTGGTGCTTGGGTCGTAGTAAAACATACTGTCGGCGTCGTAGTAGAGTCCTAACCGCATTTGCATCAGCGACGTTAAGACAGCGAGCAGATACCGCTCTCGGCGACAAACACAAAGCTGCCGCCGGCCTCTTCGAACGAGAGCGGCCACGTCTTGCGCGGCGTCGCCGGCGTCTGCACGGCCGCCGCCGCGCTGTCGACGAGCGCGTCAACATCCAGCGCGCTTGCAACCTACGTTGTATGTGACGTTTGCGCTTCCATTGTGACGCGGACCTGGCTCGTGTACTGGGTGCACATGCTCCACTGCGCTTGCTCCATCGCCGCCGCCACGAGGGCTTGCACGTTGCCGCCGCTCATGCCTGCAATAAGATATATCAGTTCGCCGTGGAGGGAGATACGCAGGACGTACCGAACGCGCGGGGTGCCATGTGGCCAGACTCTTGCGCAAACGCGACGCGGAGGGTCGTGCCAAGGAAGAAGACGTCGGGGCCGAGCGCGGCCAGGGCGGACGTGGCCAGCTGGAGGCAGGACAAATGTAAGAGCTCCGAGATGATGAAGAGAGGCCGCGAACTTCAACAGAGTCAAACTCGGCGAATCCAAAGCCGCGCGAGACGTTGGTGATGCGGTCGCGCACCAAGCGCACTTCCTTGAGGCCCATGGCGTTCACAAAGAGATGCGCGAGCTAGAGACGCGCGTGCGTTTCGCGGTCGATTTGCGACAACGCACCTCGGTCTCGGTCGCGGTCGGTGGCAGCGCGCGGACGACCAGAATGTGCGACGGTCCGCTGTGCGCCTCGAACCCGCCTTGCGGAACGTCGATCGAGTGCTCCGACTTGGGGTACCCGCACTTGAAGCACGCAACGCGCTTGGCAAAGTTAGACACGTGGCACTACGAGATGCAAGTAAGACACACAACTATAAGCTTTGAGGACGTACCATTTCGCAGAGCCAGTCGCAGCGCAGTGGCGGCGCAAACGACTTGGTCTTGGGCGTCTCCGAGTACCCGATGGCGACGCCGCGGCCAAATATGATGAGCGGCTCCTTGGCGTAGTGCTGCACGACGTACTGGGCGCTTTCGACGCTCGAAAAATCGACAAAGGCAAAGCCGCGGCTCTCGCCCGTGACCTACACACCGTGAGCCTCGACGCGCCCAGCGCCCACGACCTTGTTGGTGATGATGCGCACAAACTGCGGCCCAAAGGGCGCCAGGATGCTCGCGAGCTACATAGGCGCGTCGTGAAGAGCCCCAGCAATGGCGTTGGAGCTGGTACCTCGGCGTTCGTGAGAGCGAATGGCAGGCCTTTGAGCATGAGGCTCGACGTGGGCTCGATATGGCGAGGCTGCTCCGCGTAGCCGTCGGACGACGTATGCGACGGCCGGCCCGACGTAGCACGACCCCCATCGTCGCCTTGATGCATCGTTTGCTGGTCTTTCCAGTTGCCATCCATGTCGCGCGGTGGCCGCCGGTCGTCGTCGTACCGGCGCCGCTTGGACGCGTCGCGACTTCGGCTTCGACTGCGACTGCGGCTGCGACTGCGACGGCCGCGACTTCGGCTCCGACTACGACGCGAGTCCCGGCGGCCGTCGTCACGGGACCCACTGCGCTCCCAGCCACTACCCGACTTCATCGATTTATGCAAAAATGGAACTTGCCGGTTAGTACACTTGCGCCAGTCAGCGCATACAAAAAGCAAGTCATTTCCATCGCCGATATCTTGGCCCATGGCGCCAAGTTCGCTGAACGACGAGGAAACCATCCACTTGCTCGTCGCATTGGCAGCGCTCCTATGCATGCTATGCTCCGAGGCGACGTATGACAGGTACATGCAGCCACGCATGGCTCCTGGTTCATGGTGCAAAGGCGAGATGTGTACAGGGCAGTTAGACACCACTTAGGCGAACGAGTCGAGGAGGCAGTTGGCGGCCGCGCTCTCATTCTGGTCGCAGGCCATGTACGCAGCGAGGGCGTCTTCGCGGCTGAACCCGAGCGACTGCAGCTAATACGCGGTGAGAGCGAGGACTGGTTCGCAACAACACACACCCGCATAAGGACAGCCTCCAGTGCGTCGCTTGACTCAGACCTCGTCGCTACGAAGACGTCGTCGTCGGTAGCACTGTCCTTGGACTCTTCGACGTCCGACTCGTCGGTGAGGACGACCGTGTCGTTGTTGTCTGCGGCGAGCGTCTTTTCGATGGCGTCTTGCATGACATCGAGCGAGAGCGTCGCGAGGGCGTCGAGCGAGCAGCTCTGGATTGCTTCCCGGAGCAAGTACGGTTGACGCATGGCCACCGACGCGAGTCGTGTCGCCGTGTCGTCCTCGAGAGTTGGCGGCGGTAGTATCTGCTCGGTCAAGTAGGCGATCGCGGCCTCGACGCTGTTGTGACAAAGACTTAGCGCGTGCTTGGCCTTTCCCACTGGAAACCCCATCGCCACGAGCTGTGCAATGCCATGGTCGTTCTGCGCCTTGGGGCTCATGGCACGCGTGACCGGCGGCGGCGTCGGAAAGTCAAGCGCGCAGACCACAACGCGCGCATCCAGGAGCGCAGCACCAATTGAGTCGGCGTCCGAGAGCATGCGCCCTGCCGCTGTCAGCAGCTGGACATCGGGCGGGAAGCCTACGTCGACTTGGAGCGCCTTGGCGAGCTCGATCGCAATCGCTTCCTTGAGCTGCAGCACCGAGTCGCCAAGCGCCACGCGCAACGAGAAGCGCTCATGGACGTCCATGTCGTGCGTCTGCTTGAGCGACCTCTTCTTCGATGGCGTTGGCTTCGTCACGGCTGTTGGCGGGAGGCGTCCGAGCACAATCACAGCGACGTCCATCGCGCCCCACCAAATTTGAAGTTCGCGTATCCGGCGATACTGGCCGTATCCGGAAGATACACTTTGCTGTTTAGCAAGTCGGATACGAATTCTTATTCTTATTCTGGGGCCACTTATGCCCGCTTGGCCTTCTTGGGCTGCACGAGGCGGGCCTTGCCCTTGCCCTTGCCGACGAACGTAGGCACGGGGCTGCTTGGCGACTCGTACGCGTCGTCGCTCGAGTCGGACGAGAGGTCGGAAAAGTCGAGTGTCTGCGCCGTGGCGCCCTACGCCGCGCCAGCGATATGAGTGCCATTGACACGGCGGCTTGCTACCTCGCGCGGTGCAGCTTGCTTGACGTATGGCGATTCGACCGAGACGTTCCACTGCTGTACAGGCCGCGGTAGCGTCTTGGGCACTTCGATGTCGTCGTCGTTGTCGTCGTTGTCGTCGTCGCTCTCGCTCTTGTGGCCGGGCTTGGGCGAGAGGAAGAGAGTCTTGGAGAGGTTGTCACTCAAACCCGCATCGCCTACACCGTCCATCACATCCGATACTAGTACGCAGGAGCAACGCATCGTACCCGTGTCGGTGTCTCTTCTCTTGTCGTGCTCCCGCTGGATGCGCGTGAGCGGCGTCATCATCACCGCCTTCTTTGTGCTCAGGCCACCGAGCGACGCGCGCTGGGACGCAAAGGACGTGGCTGGGGGCGGCGCGGGCCGGCGCGTCGTCTGCTCAAACTGCCGCAGGTCGTAGAGCACTTCCTTGGCCAGCTGCGGGTCGGCGGCGAGGATGTCCTGGACCTCGGTCTTGTAGAACGCAAAGAGCTCCTTGATGCAGTGCATGAGGTAGCGCATGACCGGGCTCCGCTTCGCCTGCAGCGTGTGCTTGAGGCCAATCACGACGGGCACGACGTTCTCAATGAAATTCTTGCGCGACATTTTGGAGAGAAGCGACCGCTTTGCGTCCTGGAGCGTCGACGCCGGCGTGTCACCGGCTTCGAGGAGCTCTTCGTCCCGGTCTTTTGGCGCCGACAAGCGAATCTCGGGGCTGCTCAAGAGAATCAACGCATCCTGCAGTACGGCCTCGATCGAGTTTTCCGTGATCGTCGTCGGATCCGACGCCAACGGGAGCGTGCCGTCGACGACATCGTCGAGGACTTCGGTCACGAGCTTCATCGAAACTTGCAGCTTTTGCTCGTCGCGCATGTGCTCAAGGAGGAAGCGGTAGATGACGAGGCGCTTGGGGAAGTGGACGTTGCCCGACAAGCTCAGGTTCTGGAGCATTGGCGTCGAGATGACACCCGTGAGCGCCGGCGTCGGGACGTTGTTGAAGACAAAGACGGCTTCGACAAACTTCATGGTGAAGAGCGACGGCGTCTTGAGGAGGAGCGGGCCGGACAGAATGTGCTGCGCGAGCGACGCCATCTCTTCGTTCGGATCGACGAGCGCGCGTAAAAAGTAGTGCAAAAGCGACTCCTTCCACTTGACATAGTCTTGCAGCAAGAGCTGCGAAAAGAGCAGCAGCGTGTTGCGCCGCACCGCGAGGCTCCGGTCCAGCAGCGACGACGCGATCGTCGGCACGTACACGTCGACGACCGACGTCCATCGAATGCAGAGGTCGCCGAGCACGAGGAGGATGTTGGACCGAATCGCTTCGAGTGGCGACGTCTGGAGCTCGCGCATAAACATCGTAATGCTCTCTTTCGCAAACGCCTACGTATGCATTTGCCTCGCACGCCGTAATCGAGGAAGGGCTACCTCGTCGGCCAAACACGCCTTCCCGACAGCGACAAACGCCAGCGCGCGGATCGACGCCGGGGTCTCCCGTGCGTCGGCGGCGACGCGCGGGAGAAGGTACCGCTGGAGCCGCGCCACAAGGCTACGCGGCAGCGCGGTGGACGCACGGTCGTCGACGTCGAGCAGAATAAGGTCGCCCATCGTCTGGAGCGCGCGCTCGACGGTCGGCCACGACGGTACGTCCGCATCGAGGACGGCCCCGCACGCGTCAAAGAGCGGCGACCGCCACGCCCGCTTTGTGGTCGGCCCATATATTCCGTGCAGGCCCTGGAGGGCCACCGGAATCAGGTTCAACGGGTGCGCAAAGCCTTGCAGCGCATCGCAGAGACCCGTCGCGAGCTAGTGCACGCGTGTCAAATCAAGGGTGTTACGCAGAGAAAAGACCTCGGTGGCTTGGGCCGCTGGCAACTTTTCGGCCAGCGCGCAGAGCACGCGAAGAATCCGCAGCACGTTGTCGTCGTCCACGTCGTTGTGGAGATCGCGTGGCGTCGGCGTACGGGCAGCCCAGCAACTTGCCACGACCTTGGCGTCGGCGGCGCTCACGTCATCGAGCACGTCACTGCGACACGCGAGCTCGTCGAGAAGCACCCAGCTCACGGTCCACTTGTTGTCGTCGCGACTGCGGACGCCGTCAATCGCATGTCGCACGAGCTTGGCGGCCGACACGTCGCCTTTTTGGACGAGAAGGCGCACGGCCTTTTGAAGAAATCGAATGAGAAAGCTGTCGAGGTGCGCGAGCTGGTCGTAAACGGCGGCGACAAACGTATCCGTGGCGTGCTTCTTGGGCCACTGCAGCAGTCTACGTGCCATCATTGCCGAGACGACATTCGAGGTAGAAGCGTACCGCTCGAGCAAGATCTTATCCACCAAACCAAGACAACTCGTCTACACAAAACACAACACCTTGAGATATCTCGCAAGTCGCAATGGCGTACCTGGACGGTGGTCTCGGGGTCGAGGACGAGTGGGAGCACGCCCAGGTTCCACGTCACTTGAATGTCCTTGTCGGTCGGCGACGCGGTGAGGAGCGTCGTCAGCGTCAGCATGGCTTGCTTGCGTACAATGATGGACGGGTCGGCGCAGCGTCCGTGGATGTCGCCGAGGACGTCCGGATCTTTCTGCCGCAGCAAGAGCACCTCGAGCACTTGGAGCGACGCGCGCCGGACGTACGTCTTGTCATCAAAGAGGCGATCGCGGCACAGCGCGAGCAGCTGTGCGTGGACAGTGGCGGACCGGAGCGAGGTCGGACACACGATGGCCGACGACGTGAGCGCGGCTGCGAGCACCGACGCAAACTGCTCGTGCGTCGCTGTCGCGGCGCGGCCTGTGCCAAACGACAGAAGCGCCGCGATGCCCGCAATCGCCTTGGTGCGCACGGTTGAGACCCGGTCACACGCGCGGTGGCCCAGAATGCGAAGCAGCGGCACGAGACCGAGAAAGCTGTCGTTGTCGCCGTCTGCCGCGCCAAAGAGCGCCGGCTCCAGCACGAGATCAGCGAGCAATTCGACGGCGAATTGCCGATACTTGACCTTTTCATGGCGCGCGTAGCTGTCGAGGAACGTCAAGAAGAGCGAGAGCGACGTCGGCCGGTGTAGGATGTGGTGCGACAGCAGCAGCTGAAGACCCGCGCAAACCTTCTTGCGGTCGTCGCTCTTGTCCGGGATGCGCAAGCAGAGCTGCTGGAGCACACACAGCGCGAGCTCTACTCTCAAATCAGACGTCTATATAGCGCTGCCCACTTACCGTCCGGAACCGTCTCGTCGTCGTCGTCAGTGGGGTCATTGTCACCGTCGTTGGCAGGCATGACGCGGAGGATCTCGTCGATCGCGTCGAGTGCCCATGCATGGAACACGTGGGCGTGGCGGAGCTTGTCCCACGGGCCCGTTGGCAGCGCGTTGTCGCGCAAGGCGACGCCCGGAATGAGCCGGCCGAGCACCAAGTGCACGGCGTCCGGCGATTGGTGCAGACAGATTGTCTGAAGAATCTGGCGGGGCAACTCGGTCGGGGCGGCTTGCAGGAGCATAAAGTTGACGACCGAGAGGAGCGCGTCGATCGTAGGCGTTAGCGCGTCGTGCTGCAACGCCACGTGCGTCGTCGTGGCTTCGAGGGAGTCGAGCACGCGCTGGCCGGACGCAACGAGAGCCGGGGACTGGACCGGCGCGCGACGGGTCTGGTGCTGCTTGCGCTTGAGCTGCCGTGGCATGTTGGGGTCGGCGACATCGCTGTCGGGCGAGTACATGAGCGTCGCCCATGTGTGCAAAAGGCGCAGCACTTCACGGTACAGGAACGGGATGAAGACGCCAAAGGCCGAGCCGCCCGGGATTTGCAGCCACACGAGGTACACGTGGGCCGCCATGAGACCGATCTCCATAGCTTCCATCGTGGCGACGATGCCTGCCGCTGCCTTGTCCATACCGAGCGCATGTGCAATGATCAGGTGCAGCGCGACGAGGAGGTGACGGTGGCTGCCGCCCGACGCCACTTCGTCGTCGTCGTCGTCGTCGCCGGCTTCTCGCTGCTGCAAAATGCTCGTGAGGACGCACTGCCAAAAGTTCTTAGACGTCTCGGGCGTCTCGCGCGTGGTCTCGAGGACGGCCGTGAAGGCGCCAGCAAGCGCCGAGAGCGCGTCCTTCGACACGTCGCGGAGGTAGTCGTAGCCTTCTTCCGCGTCCGGTGTTGGAAGACCCTGCATGAGATGGGCGTAGATGTCGACGAGGATCTCTTCCGGGACTTCCCATAGTTCCAGCGCGCTCAAGCTGCGGCTGAGGTCCGTCCAGAGCGCGGCCCGCGCCGAGGCCCGGGTTGTCATGGCTTTTTATTTTTTTCGAGTCCATCCCATAAAATAATTTTGGGCCCGGTACCATACAAATGAAAGGAGGTACCGTTCAAAAGGGTAATTCGGCGCCAACGAGCACCACCAGAAGGTCGTCGGTTCAAGCCCCGCCATGGCCGACAACACGGCAAGGAGGCGCTCACATGCTGTCACTGCCATAGGGCTGGTGTAAATAAATCTGCACAAAGAGCTACGTTGATTTCTCGCGGGCAAGGACGATGGCGCGGCTGCTGCTCGACGCTCGCCTCTGCAATTTGGTCCGGCCACAGCCCTGCTCCAGTACTGATGTAGTTTACCAGAAGGCTGTCCGATCCAGCGGCTTGTCACTGCTCTGTCCATGGTCCTGGAACAACTACTAGTATTAATACCTGTACTTGAGCCAACGGCGCCTTGAAATCCCGTTGGAGGTTTTCGGGAATTTTGCTGCGGCTCGTACAAATCGATCTTTAAAGATATCTTGAGCTTTGTATGGAAGTGCATTAAAGTAGGCTGGCTTGGGTTTTTCTGCGTGGAAGACCCTGCGATTTGCAATGGCCCTGGCCCCAACAACGACGAGCGAGGCGAAGCAGGCTCAAGCGCAGCTCATGGAGGAGGCCGTGGCCGGCGACCCCGGCGCCATGGTCTCGCTGCTGCATGCATTCAGGAAGGAGCTCGCGACGAGCCAAAAGGCCATTCGCGACCAGCAGCGCCAGCTTGCCGCGCTGCAAAAGGACCACCAAGAGCGCTTCGAGGCGCTCGAAGACTCGTACCACGACATGCAAGACCTCTTGGACATCCAGATGACGGCGCTCGGGGAGCAGCGCGATCGTTTGAAAGCGCAGACCACTGTGCTCGACGACCTGCTCGATGTGCAAGACGACGACGCGTTGCACACCCCACGACGCACGCCCGCCCCAGCACCCAGCAAATCACCCAAGAAGCGCGTCGTCGCGGCGCCGGTCGTCAAGGCCGTTGCGCCCAAGCGCGCCAAGATGGACGTTGCGCCGGTAAAGCAGCAAGGCGAGGAGTCGCCCGAGTGTCGCTGGGACCTGGGCCGCTGCGGCGCGCTGGCCTCCATCTCGGACGATCTGCGGCTTGTCAAGACGACAGCAAACGGCTGGAACGTTGTTATGGGCAGCACGATGGTGGACGTGTTCAGCGTGCAGCTCTTTTACCCCAAGACCAAGGCCCACAACACGATTGCGTTGGGCTTTACGACCGAGCCCGATTTCTGGCAACAGCCCACGGCCGAGACGAACGTGTTTAACTTTTGCGACGCGGGCTGGTTCCTCAACGTCCGCAAAGGCACGCGCTGCTCCCGCGACGGCCACGACGACTCGCCTTACGCGACAGGCTTGAAGAGCGGAGACGTGCTCACGGTGGTCTTGGACCGACCACTGCGCACGATTCGCTTCTTGCGCAACGGCAACGCGCTCGGCAAATCGCTCGGTGTGGCTTACGCGGACATTGCCGAGACGGATTTGTACCCGGCGCTCGTGTCGTACGACCGCGGTGTCGGTGTGCAGCTGGTCTAAGAGCTTGGCCTTGGTCGCTTGTAGCACACTATTTCAGTATTTTACCTTTGCGTTTCATTTGAATAGTGTGAATGTGTAGATAGTGTGCAGGTTGAGTCGGCCGGTATCGGTGGAAACGATCGCGACGAGCATGTCCCATCCTCCGGTCATCCCGCGCTTCGCCGTGAGCGCGCATCTCCAGCTACCGAAAGAGGAGCTACCGGCAATCGCTCCGTCAAGCAGCGCCGCGCCGTCGCCCAAGGCCGAGCTGTCGACGATTACAACGCCCGTCGTCGCCGACGCCAGCGCGCCCGACGACGACGACGACACGCTCGAGATGCTCAAGGCCTTGCGCCAGGACTACGCCACGTCCAAGCTGCACATTCGCGCGCAGAAAAAGAAGCTCGCGGACCTTCAGCGCTCGCAGCAATTGGCGCTCGAGGCCATGACGACGCACTTCGCCATGGTCACGCGACAGCTCGATGCACAGCGCGACGAGCTCGACAAGCAGTATTCGCGTATCAGCCAGCGCCAAACCGCCCTCGACGCCCTCGTCTCCCGGAGGCAGCCAGTGTCGACGAAGCGTGCGTCACCGGCGCCGGTAGTACCGAAGCGCAAGCTCTGTCAACACAAGCGCGTCAAGACGGAGGACGCGACGCTCGTGCTACCCGTGCACGAAAGCCCGCACGTGGCCCATACCGACGTGGCATGGGACCTCGGGCGCTGCGGTCCGCTGAGCATGATCCGCAACCACCGGCGAACTGTCACGATGACGGAGGCCGGCTGGAACGTCGTCATTGGCGCGTCGGTCGCACGGCGCTTCTCGGTGCTCGTGACGCTCCCCAAGAACAAGTACCACAACACGGTGGCCATTGGGCTCACGCACGAGCCTGACTTTTGGCAAGACCCAATTGATAACACGGCGCCCGTCTTCTTCTTCAACCACACGGGGTGGTACCTCAACGTGCGGAGAGGGTCGCTCTGCTCGCGCGACCACGACGACGCGCCGTTCGCGGCCAAGCTCAAGTCCGGCGACGTGGTCACATGCATTTGGGACGCAGACGCGGGCTCGATCCGGTTCCTCCGCAACGAACTCGATCTCGGCGTCGCGTTCGAGGGCGTCTTTGGCTCGTACGACTGGCAACTCTACCCCGCCCTTATCTCGTACGACAAGAACGTCGAGGTGACCCTCCTGTACCCGACACACGATGGCACGACGTCGCTCCCATCGGCCTTGTAGCACTATCCTTGCAATCAATATCCATGGCAAAACTGTCTATTGTTGTACGAGTTACTCGGGTGCGCGGTGGACGTAGGCCAGCAGCCAAGCCCGGAGGCTGCGAGAGGCGAGGTTACGAGCGCTGGTCTGCGCCAAGTTATCGTATGCGCGTCGAAGGACGCAGCGATGGCGCCACGCCTGCCAGCACGCACGTAAACGATCGAGGTCCCGCGGCCGTCGATGGTGCGAGACCATGCGGGCGAAGTGGCGTCGACGTTGTGTGCGCAAGTGCCAGCGACGAACGCCGTGCAAGAGGGCGAGCTGCGAACGCAACGTCGCGGCGTGTGCGACGAGCCAGTGACTCATCCAGCGCTCGCAGGCCACGCTGCGCCAGTGGGCAAACCAATGCCGCTGACGGGACTGTCGGTGCAGCTTGATGGCGCGGGTCGCGCGGTGCCGACGACATTTTCGCTTTTGGCAATAGGTAGCCCACCTAGAGCACTTTGATCAACAGTGTAGAGAGAAGTTGGTACCAGCCAAAGATCGTGGCTTGCAGTCGATGCAGCTGCGAGATGGTGAGCGAGCGCAGCTGGCGCTTTCGGAGCGCAAACGTCTTGAGGCGCGCAAACGACCGCGACACGAGTGAACTAAAGAAGACGTGGCGCGCGGTATAGAGGCGATGACGGAGGTCCACAAGGTAGCCTTGGTGCACTCGCCATTGCTGCCAGCTCTGGCGCAGGAGCTTCCTCCCAAAGTGGCCCTGCGCGTTGGTGAGCAGCACCCGCGTTGCTTTGACCACGCGCGAGGCGCCGACCCAGCCGAGGAACGCGCGGCGGTGGGCGTGTTGCAGTGTAAAGACACGCACCCTCGCTGCGTGCACCCGGCGATTGTGGGCGGCGTCAACACCAAGCGCAAGGGCGAGGAGCCCGAGACGCTGCTTGGTCGCGACCCAGTGGCACGCAGCCAATTCCGTTGCCTCTCGGTCGCTTCGCCGGATTGCCGTGTAGCGATCCCAGAGCTCAAACGAAGTCCGCGCACTCTGACTGCATAAATGGCTCCGCACTCGCTCGACAAGACGCACGTGCGCGATACGTCGATCGGTGGTCGCCCGCCACGAGCGGAAATGGTGCCGCAGCGCCCCCTTGTAGGCGGCGTTGACAGCGGTTTGCTGCAGCAACCTGCTGTCGGACGCCACGTCGGCGTACGCGCACCATCGTGACACGAGGTGCGTCAGTCGAAGGTGGCGTAGCCGATGCGCACTGCGTCGGTGCGATTGGCGGACCTCGATGGCGCGCCGCCACCGAAGAAAGTGCACAAAGAGCGACGAGGCGCTGAAGTACGCCCGTGCGTGCCGCAGTTGCCGCGTAAAATGGATAACGTGGCGCCACGACGACCACGCGGCATGCAGTCGCTAGTCGAACCATAGGACACGCAGCGAGAGATGGGAACGTGTCTACCTGGCGGCTGGCATGCAGATAGGCCATGCGTTCTTGGAGACGGTGTACGTTGTAGCAGCGCCACGCCCGCCACACGCCGCGCAGGATACCTTTGCGCCGAAACGCGTGCGCGAAAGCGAGCTCTTCGGGCGAGACCATGGACGCTGCGAGAGCAGCAACCCTACCACGCCATCGCCGTCGCAACGCGATACGCGAAGATAGAACTGGTCGTACCACCGCGCGAGGAGCGACGTGAGGAGCCGCCGAGTGTAGTGCGCTTGCGCGTGCTGCTTTTGATAGCACACAAACGAGTACTCGATCCACGCGTCAAAGTGCGTCGACTGCGACGTTCGGGCAAAATGCGACGACGCTATTTCCACCTGGAGAGTCCGCTCCTTTTGTGCATAGCGATACGCGACCCAAGTGTCCAACACCTGCACGAGACGTCGCTGCCGAAGATGCTCCGCCGCTCGGTCGAGAAGCACGCGGTAGCGCCGCTGCATTACCGCACGCCGCCGCCACGTGTCAACACCGTGTTCGAGCTTGAGGAGACCGATGGCATCGGCGCGCTCGATCGCCATGGCGTGTTCCACGCGCTTGAGCGCGGACCGATGAACCCACGACCGGAAACATGCCCCGAGCTGCCGTTGCGAGCGCGACGCTCGAGCCTGCGCTAGCTTGCACCGGACGATATGGGCGTCTCGGCTGAAGTGCTGCCAGTGGCGCCACGCGACGCGGTAGACGCCTAACCAAGCATCGTCTTGCCGCCACCTGCACAATGCAGAGGTATGGACGTACGTGTCGAGGCCATGCGAGCGGCAAGCTCTGCGCACCGTGCCAGCTCGTGCCGCCTTTCACACACACGTCGCCAGTGGCGAACGATGCGGCTGCGCGTCTGGCGTAAGAAGAGCCACGTGCTCACCGTCGCATTCCGGGTCTTGCGTTGCGTGCGCGCCGTGTACCTAGCCAAAGCGCTTGCTTCACTGAAGCCACGGCGACTTCTGCCTACCGCTGCCATGCTTGAAAGCACTTGAGACGACTTTGTAGATGCCATTTTCGCGTCGCAAGGCGGAGAAGGCGAACCCCGGTGGCATACTGCCGCCATTGGCACCATGAGCTTCGGCGAAGATGGCGACGGCGAAGACCCTGGACGAGCGCCTCGTCATGTAGCTGGGAGCGTTGCTGCACGACACACCATTGCCCGAGTACGCGTCGCAGTATCACCTGGCTTCGGTGTGTACTTGCTCTCTACAATGTATTTCGTAGCCGCCTTTTGAAGGACGAACACACCTTGGACTGCTCTCGCCCTGCAACCTTTTGGGCTCGGACCTCCGACCAAGCAACGAGAACGCGACGCCGAAGCCTCGCGCGGCGCATCTGAAGACCGTCCCGTAGTCGCAACTGTCGACGGTAGACGTCGAACCAGCGCACGAAGACGCGGCGACGCAGCTGCTGGCGCGCATGGTCGGCTGCGACGCGCAAGTTCTGCTGCTTGCGCTGCCGCCATCGGAGGTACGAGACCAAAGCGCGCCAGACACCTCGCTGCGTCGTGTCGACGATGGCGTGGACGGAGCGCCCGAGACGACGCCGAAGCTCGCGGTCCTGAGTTGCTGTTGCGTGCCACTGCCAGATGCGCCGCTGCAGACTCCACTGCAGGTAGTGCTCGGACGCCGCTCGCTTCGTGAGCGCTTTGGCCGTGAAGGCACGCCATACCTGCAGCACGCGGCCAGCAATCACGCTGGAGCGGTACCCTAAACGCTCCGTGACCTCTTTCCGAAGCTGTCGCTGCCGTGCCGCCGTGGCGGCCCAGGCTAGAAACGGGCGGCGGACTTGCTTTTGGCGTCGCCACGCCTACATACCAAGCATAGTTGAGTGCAATTGATGTGTTGTGCCAGGCGCACCGCTGCTGTGTTGGCGCGTTGTCTGCGGTCGTGCAGCAGGCGGCTGTGAATCCACCAGTGGTGCACCGTGCGGCGCTGCTGGCGCGCCAGGCTTTTCGTCTGGCCCAACACCATTCGCGACCGACGATGGGCTGTAGCAATAGCTTCTCGCCGCCAGTACACAACACGCTGAGCGACGCGAAACCAAAGCAGGTGCTCGATGGTCTCGCGCGTACGCACGCGCCGGGCGCGTTGCTGCTGCACGTACTGCCACCACTGGTGCCACAGTCGTCGCTGTAGGCCGAGCAAAAAGTACCGGCGCGCGTCGGTCGTCTGTGTACGGAGTGCGACGCACGCATGCAGGTGTCGGTGCCAAGATGCAACCGCATGTCGTAGGCGCTGCGTCGCGTACTGTGCCGGCCACCGTCGCTGGATCTCTTGGCGGTGGCGGACAAAGCGCCAAGCCCGCCACGCGTGCCAAAGGCTGTGGTAAGCGAGGAGCTCGTCCGCGATAGCATTCTGCTCGCGGGTATGCACAGCGCACGTCACAAACGCGACCCAGCGACGAAAACACCGGCGCCAAAGCGTGCTTGCCAGCTGCGACTGCGCACGACGTCGGCGTGCGTTCGCGACAGCGAGTACAGGCGTCAGCGTCTTCCAGCGTCCCAGAATGCGCCGGAGAAGCGCGCGGGCGTAGTGCACGAGCGCGCGTCGGCGAGCGCGCCGGGCAAGAGTAAAGAATCCCCACGGCTTGAAACACCGGTTGAGCACTCGGATGCGGTAGAGCTGGTAGGCTCTTAGCAGTAGCGCGTACCGAGCGCGCAGTGCTCGATGCAGGGCGACCCAGTGCCGCCACGTCTTTTGCAGCCATCGGTTCCGGCGGTGCGCGTCACGCGTCTTCATCGTCGCGGCAAGGAATCGCTGCCGCGCGGCCCAGCGCTGCCACGCGTGAAAACAGTGGAGGCCTTGCTGGTACCGCGTGTGCTCGGCCAAGTCCATGCCAAGCACTGCGAGTCTCCACGTGTACAGGCCATACGCCTTTGCTCTGCGCACATGTGTCGCTCGCAGTGCAACGACTTGCGCCGCCGACGCCTGCGTCCTGGCCACGCATCGTCGCCAAGCATCAAAGAGCGCATCGAGCCGTCGTCGTCGTCGATTCGAGCGCAGCAGTGACGAAATACGGTGGTAGCCAGCTTTGGTTGTCGCCCAGCTCCGCCACGCATGGAGGATGCGGTGCTTGCGCTCCGCGTTCCATCGTGCGTGCAGTCGCTCGCTTCGAAGCGCGAGGTACCGTCGCCGGTGGGCTATATCGCGCCATCGCGTCAAGTGCCGTCGCAAAAACCGGCGATCGTAATCCCATGCAGCGTCCTCCTCCCGACGCCTGGCGTCGAGGATGGCGCGCACCCGCCTACGCATAAACCACATCAACTCGCCGTCGCTTCGAGCCTAACGTACCGGCGCCAATGCGTCATCGCGGTGTGCGTCATTGCGCAATTGTGGTGCAAAATTGCAGTGCGAGTGCACAGCACGTCCGTGTAGACGGCCCGCCACGCACGGAACGCTGCGAGTTGCAGCACAGTGCTGCGGTGTGCGACAGCCATGTCGACATTGACGCGCTGCTCGTCGCACAAAACCAAGTACGCGCGCCAGTGGCCCGCGATACGATGCAAGAGGCGTCGGTGCGCGTGCCTCTCGGCCTTGGCGTCGAGGTACATGGCGTGGCGTCGAAGGTGCAAGAACCGGCGCCAGTACCGAAACACCGCTTTTTGGCGCCCGCGCACATACCAGTGCAGCGCAATGCTGGACGCGTGTCGACCTTGCAGCACGTTCTGCACGTAACGTCGCCAGCGACTGAGCCCGGCGCGCTGGGCGACAACATAGCGCGCCTGCCGCTCCGCCTCCAAGTCGATCGCGGCGATCTCGTGCCAGGCGAGAAACACCCGGCGCAGCGTGCGTCGGTGCACAAACGCGATGGCGATCGTGCGCTTGTATCGACTACGCGCGCGGTGCTTGGCGTACGTCGAGAAGGTGCAAAGCACGCGCCGCATCTGTCGAGACGCGCGTTGCGACTGCGCGAAAAAGACAAGCACACGTTGGCGCTGGCATCGTGCTGCGCGCGCCAGCCATCGGCGCCATCGACCTGCCAAGAGTCGTTGCGACGTCCTTTCCTGCACCTGCACGCCGCAGAGATGAATTGACGTGACATGGTGCCACGTGTGCACAATTGTCGTCAGGAAGCTATGCCGGTAATGGCGACGGGCGTCCGTCGACTTGCGCTTTGTCATACTCGTGCGTCGCCAGCCAACGAGCGCAAGCGCGAGGAGCCGCGTGCTGGCGTGGTCGACGGCCAGCGCATATTGCGCTTCACGTGCAGGACGCGTTGCCTCGGTGCGCGCCCGCCACCGCCGAAACGGGTGGCAGAGCAATGCGAATCGTGATTTTGCCGGCTCAACCGCATGCGTCGGAGGTCGCGTTTGCTCGTGCCGGGCTCGGAGCAGCGACTGCCGTCGACGTTCGCTTTGGGCGTCGGCGATGGCGGTGGGTTTTCGGGTTGGCGCAGGGCGTATGAGCCGGCGACGTTGGACGTCGCGCATGTCGTCGGAGCTCTCGTCGCTCGACTCTGCAGCTACGGAGTGGGCGTTCTTTTTCTGCTGCTGGTGGCGCTGGAGAAGACTGTGGTTGCTCGCGCGGCGACTCTCGGCGCGGATCGCACTGAGCGTCTTGTGCTTCTGCAGTTGGATGGCGGTGATGCGGCGCCATTGATCAAAGAATGCGGCCGTTTGCTTTTGCCGCCAGTAGTAGAGCGCGACAAGGTTTTGCTGTGTGTCTTCTTGGAGCGCATGCTGAAGGCGCGTCGGCGCGGTCTTGGCGAGCTTGAAGCGTGGCGGGTGCGGGGACGACAACGACTGCCGGCGCTGCATCGTCGCCTGCATGTGCAGGTACAACTCGTGCTCGTCCGATGAACTGGAGCTCATCGCGCGCGGGACACCGAGTACCGCTGCCCAAGTCAATCTCGCGTCCTCCGGCGGCAACGAGCGCACCTTGAAAGATCCCAACTGTGTTCTATTGCGTCATCGCAAATATGCGTTTTCACAGGTTATTCCAAGCGCAAGTCCCATCCTGGTCATCCCGCGTCTCCAATGAAATCAATTGATAGAGTTTATGAGATACAAGAGTAACTCTCGGCGTGTCGAACAACATCTCGCATGCGTCGAACAAATGCGTGCAGGCAAAAGCTTCGGCCGGCGATGACAAGGGCGCGTCAGCTACGATCAAGAAAGGCCGACGCTGCAATGGTCAAGACACTCCTACCACGTTCGCGTTGCGTGTGGGACGTACGACATGTGTTTCTTTGGCTTTCAAATGCGATCTTGCGGAAGTCGTACTCGACACCCTTCTGAATCCTCGGCTTGCGCGCACCTGCCGAGCTTGATGTGCGGCTCGGGCTCTTGCTGCGTGCGATGATCCATCCCGATAACGTCCTCTATGGTGAGGGAGGGACGTTGCCCAGTTTGCACTTGGCGTCCAGTTCGAGAGCCATGACACGGCGCCCGTCTCGATGGGCAACCGCAAGCCGGATGCAAGCGGGATGCAAGCGCGATGCAAGCGCCTTGGGAAAGTCCGTTGCGCTGTCGTTCTATTCTTACGCCGCATTTCTTCATCTTTTAATATTGCATACAAAGCTCAAGTCGCCGCTTCATAAAAACGAGCGAGCCTAGGGAATTGTGTAGTGGCATCATCAGCGCAGCCACAGAACGAGCATGGCGTCGCTTGGTCCCAAGACTGCGCTCGACGAGCACCGCTCGGGCGACGATGGCCGGACCACGCCGCGCGCCTCGTCTCGCACGGGGAAAGCGCCAGCAGCAGTTGGCGCCAAGCTGCACCCGGCGCACCAGCGGCTGGCGCCGACTAAGAGCAGCATCCCGCGCCCGTACTTCTTAAACTACCAAGGCCAAGGCGCCGCGGCGCCGCCGCCCGAGGCTGGCTGGCATCCGACGGTACAGCACAACTTTCGCGGCATTGCACACGATGTACGTACCACTTGCGACGACGACTTGAGATGCAGTGTGCCTATAGTCGCCTCTGTACGCGCGGAAACCGGCCGTCATTGCCCAGACCCGCGCCTTCTTTGGTGACGACGAGTCGCCACCGCGCGCAACCAACGACGCAACCTTGCCGCCGTCGTCCCGCGCCTTGACAACGAGCGATCTCTCGACGACCGTGGACCAAGCGGCGTTGGCGTCGGCGGTCGACGACGGTGACATTTTGCTGACAAGTGGCCCGATGCTACCGCGCGGCCGCACGCTGCCACCGGCACTGAATACAAGCGACTTAGACTCGCCAATGGCCTCGTCGACGGCGTCGACCGCCTCGACGGGCCCGCGGGCGCCGAAGACGCCGTCTGGCACGATCGGCGACGACGGCCTCACTGCGTCGCAAAAGGTTCGCATCGGTCTCTCTGGGCTGCTGCTGACGTCCGAAGCCTTTCGCAACTCGACGGGCATCAACACGAGCGGGCGGTCCTTGCGCGACGCGAGCCCGGGACGGACGCGTGCGCTCAACTTGAGCTCGGCGCCCATCAGTCCCGCAAGCAGCCGGACGTCGAGTCAGGGCTCGTCCCGCTCGGTGCGCACCGAGGCGCTCGTCGCCAAGCTCATTCCTACAAAGAACAGCGTGCAGGGCCTCATTGGGTACATCAAGGAGCTGCAGTCGTCGGAAGCGTCGTTGCGAACGCACTTGGACACGATCAAGACCAAGGCCCAGGAAGACCTCGCGGCTTCGTACGGCAAAGTCAACAACCTCGAGTCGAGCATGCGCGTCATTGAGAACGAGCGGCTGCGCAACGCGATGGAGCTCGAGCGCAAGGCGCGCGAGATTGACGCGCTCCAAGAAAAGATCCGCGCGCTGCGCAAAGCGATGGAGGGCCAGATCCCGTCGACGATGCTCAGTCAGCTCACGCCGCTCGGCTCGCCCGAGACAGGGACTGCCGCGTTTGATGGCTTTACGTTTGAGGAGTCGCCCACCCATGCCAAGGACCCCAGCAGCGATGGTGGTCCGGCGACGCCCACCGCCATCACACTGGAGACCTCGGCTCCTCCGAGCCCCAGTCCACCGTCACCCAAGGCGGTGCTTGATGCGTTTGCGCCAACGCGGCCGCCAGCTCCGTTTGTCATGACGAGCGACGCGTTTGCACAAGACCCGCCGGTGGTGCTGAGTGCGCAGACGTCGCCGAGGACGCCGAGCGAAGACGTCGCCCGCGCCTTGACGTCGTGCTTGCCGCGCACCCAGACGTCGTCGCCGAGGCTCAAGGCGGCTCCTGTCGCACCGACTGTCGAGTATCCCCCTGCGCCGATTTTGACGCTACCCTCGGTGGCCCCGCTGCCTCGCGCCACGCCTTTTGTGCCGCCCGCCACCAGCACCACGCCACCGACTGTCGTTTCTCCCCATCCAGCTGCGCAGTCGCCACAGTCGCGCTCCGTGGCCCGCCCGCCGCTGCACCCGTCGTCGACGTCCCCGACCAACAATACGCCGCAGACATCGAGAAGCATCGCTGCGAGGTCGCCGCCGACGTCGCCGTCTGCTGGTGAAGGGCAGACACTATCGCAACTGCTCACGGACTTCTACAAGTCGCACCAGCCCGACAAGCTCAAGGACGTCAAGCACATTGTCAAGACCTATACGGGCAAGGAGCACGACTTGCTGCAGCTCCTTCAAGTCAAGTACGGTGCCCGAAGCATCCAAAAGCTCGCCGCCGGGCTTGCCATCGTGCCTCTGCCCCGAGGTGCAACGCCTCTGTCGACGGCAACAAATGAATGGTTTCCGATTCGGTTGCTCGCAGCGGCGTCGGCCATGGGCTGTCTTGGTCTCGTCTGGTGCGGTGCAGCGTCGCACCTCGACTGCACGTCGGTGACCCCTGTCTCACCCGCGTACTGCGCGCGCTGGACGGCGACCACCGATGCGTTCTGGGCCCGCGCCGACACGGACACGGCGTGGGACGTCCTGGCACTCCTCCCTGCTGCCCGCGAGACGGTGGCTGCCGTCACGAGCGGCGTATGGGGCAACTCGGTCGACCGCAGCGCCCGCGCATGGCGCCACGTTCAGTCGATGGACATGCCCACAATGACGACCGCGCTTCAGGATGGCGCGCAGGCGTTCCAAGCGCTCGTGACAGGGTCGTCAACGGCGCAATGTACCACCAAGAAGACGAGCCTCCCCGAGACGCTGGTCGTCCCCGGCGGCGGTACGTTGCACCGCGCGTCGATGGACCCCGTGGTGTTTGCCGTCCACGCTTCGCTCAACGAGGTCGATGCGCTCGCTGTCCGTGAGATGCAGTGGCTATAAGCCCCTCTTCTTGTGAATTCATTGTGCTTTGCTATTTAGTCGTTGGCTCTATTTTTAGTTTTAGTCTAGTACATGGAAAGGCGGCCGCGCACCGAGGGCGGGCTTGGCAACGCCGCTAGCTCGCTGCTTCGGAGCTGCGCGAGCGCACCGAACGGGCTCACGCAGACCGCGCGCCTCGTGGGCCGGTCGTGGAACTTTCGCGCCAAGCAGCGGCGCAAGTTTAGCATCCCGGGCGGCGACGACGATACAAACAGCGCTGCTACGACGTGGAAGCCCGGAACCAAGGCGCTGAATGCAGGCCGGCGCTTTGACATTACGCAAGAAGACAACGCGCAGTCGTTCGACGAGCTCTTCCAGCGCGAAATTGTCAAGATGCCAGCGCGCATGGTACGCGCAAATGCAAGCATCTACCCGAGGACGAGATATGGACCCCGACACGTAGGAGCTAGCGTCGCAAGCGGACGAGCTCATTTCGATCATCTCCAAAGCCCAAGTGAGCCAGCGCCACCACACCTTACGAGCGATCAAGGCCACCAATACCGACGAGGCCCCGAGCGCCGAGGACGCGGTCAAAGCCGAGGTCATCTTCAAGTACCGCTGTCTCGTGGGCCGCGATGTCGACTTTGTGCAAATGCTGCCAGGCTACGCAAACAACGCGCTCAACGCCAAGATGCTCGCGCTTGGCCAGCGCTACCACGCCAACGACTATGCGTAGAACCTCGGCTGATGCGTCGTTTTGTTGGTTGAAAGAGCATGGCGTAGCGCGTGCTTGGCCGAGTTTGAACAGTGCTGGGACATGAACGCCGAGGCAATCAACAGGCCAACGCTGTTGTACGACCGCGCCATCTTGCTCGGGCACGTCGGCGACTTTAAGCGGGCCATGGCCGAGCTCAACGAAGCCATCAAAGTCGACAACGAAGATCCGCGCTACTTCAAGCTCCGGAGGTACCCACGTTACGGCAAACGCGCTCAAGCCTCTCGTAGCATCTTGTGGCGGCTGCAAGAAAAGTACATTGAGGCTGCGAAAGACTCGTCGCGCGCCCACGCGATTCACTTGAGCAAATCCAAGCACCGCCAGCACTCGACGATGCTGAAAAAAGTGGCCAAAGCCGTGTCCGTGAGCGGCCACGCAGTGCGCATCCGTCAACACGACGTCGCTCATGACGGCATGTGGCTGTAGACGGCACTCAACGCGTTTGACGAAGCGTGCGAGACTCCGATCCAAGTCCGTCCTGTGTTTCAATATATCAACCGCATCGAATTGATTTTTTGGTAGGAGCGCACGTCGCGCCAGATCCAAGTGCTCGTCGAACAGTCGTACCGCATTCCGTTTCTCGCACGCTTGGACGTCGATCTCTTGCATTTGCTTTGGAAGTACACGCCCTTATAACTTGCGGAAGGACTATACACTCGTAGGAACCTCACGTACGCAGCGTGGCCCTCCGATACGCGCGTCGTCCTCCCGAGCTCCACCGTGAGGTACTATGGTGAGAGCATTTGTCATCATAACGAAGTATACGTTAGCTTGTACGTGGTCCTTGAGGGCTCGGTCGCCGTGCAGACTGAGCTCCGTGGTGCGATCGAAGCCCAGCGAACGCTCGAGGCCGGCAACATTTTTTGCGAAGGGTCGATCTCAGCCAACTTGTGGGCTGCTACGTCGCTCGTTGCCCTCACCGTACTTGGCTCTGCGCCCAGGTCGCTGGCTGCTGACGATAAGGATAGGCGTCCAAAGTCTTGACGCTCGAGTCGGTCCTTTACAAACACACGCTGCGCAATATAATGCTCGAGGGCGCGTCGACGCGGGCCCACTTCTTTCGCGACTCTGGGATTTTCGCCTCGTGGAGCGACGACCAGCTCAACACGCTCGGCATTCTCTCCGAGCAGCTCGAGTACGCGGCGCGCGAGACCATTGTCACCGAAGGTACTTGGCGTATCGTGTGCGCATGCTTATGAAGGTGGCCAGGCGCCCCGGCGCTGCATTTGTACTTTGTCCGGTCGGGCTATTGCGGTGCGATTCGAATGCTCCAACAACACCCGATCCAAGTCGGGTCCGTCTCGTCCGGCGACGTCTTTGGCGAGGTTCCAACTACGATGCAGAGTCGTAAGTGCCAAGTGACGTGCGTAGGCGGCGGTCCTCGACCCGATCGGCGGCATCTTCCCCTTTACGATCACGACAGTGACAGTCTGCAAGATCATTCGCATCCAAAAGTCGTTTTTGAACCGCCGGCTGCCGTTCGAGGTGCTTCGCCTTGGCCCGATTGACGCAGCGATTCTTGCCAAGATTGAAAAGCTCTCGGTGCGGTGTCCGGCCGACAAAGTCGTACGATGTCCCACGTCGATGAGACGCGCGCTGAGATCTTATTGCCGGCTCGTAGCTCGCGCAAATGATACGCGACAACTGCTCGTGGACGCTCAAGCGCGAAAAGGTACTGCATCGGCTCATCCAAGAAAACGCCAAAAGCACCGGCAAGCATCTCCTCTTGCCGTCGGTCCATCCGCGCTAAGTTGGCAACGACACGTTTTCTATTGATTTCTACTCCACCGAGGTACTACACGGAGAGGACGCGGGGCGCATCTCAGGGACGTCACACTCTTGCGAGTTGCGTGGCGCCCCGTCATTCGCAGCCACCAAGGCGACCCAGGCGGCTTGAACTACTCAAAAACAAGCCACGCCGGGCGCCAGCACGTCATATCCCGCCCTTCTTCGTTGGTCCTAAATCTCGACAAAGGTCACATCCGGCGTCAACCGAGCTTGCTTGGTGCCGGGAACGACACGGCCGACGACCCACGCCGGCTGCATGTCGAGGGCAGCCAAGTCGTCGATAAACGCCTGCAGTCACATTGAACAAGGAAAACATACTCGCTGTTTGCGTACCTGCGCGCGGTCGGCATCGATCGAGACGAGGAGACCGCCCGACGTCTCGGACGAAAAGCCGAGCTGGAGCCGCCATTGGCACTTGAACGCTTCGTTCACCGCGAGCATGTCCTTGATGACCGGTAGCGTGTGCAGCTCGAAGTCCACGTCGGCCTTTTGCGACGTCGCCATGTTCCTAGCAAAACAAAAACATTCGAGCGTCAACCACAGTATAGATAATGGCGTACTGCGCGTGCCCGAGGATGCCAAAGCCCGTGACGTCCGTCGCCGAGGTCACGCCGTGCTAGGTAACGTCACTGCAATGGCGGAGCCTATGGAAAGGGGTACCTTGTGCATGAGCTTGGCGCCGTTCACGTTCAGCCGGCTCATCGACTCAGACGCCACGCTGAACGCGCGGTCGGCCATGTCCCGTGTCAAGAAACTCTCAACCTTGGACCAGCGCGCGGGCTGGTCCTTCATCTGATATGCGTTGACGGCGAGCTGCGTGCTATGATAGACAGTGCAGCGTGAGGCAAAGCGAGGAGAAGGTTGGCATCGCACCCCAGCGGCTTGGTGAGCACGAGGACTTGTCCGGTGGTGGCATTTTCCGGTCGAATGATCTCCGACTCTAGCGAATGGTAAGAACGTGTCAATGGGAGAATGGAGTGCGTACCGGCGCGAACGCTCATGGCAACGCCGCCGACGATCGGCCACGGGTTCATGACCGTTTGGCCGCCCGTGACGTTGGTGCCAGCTTCGCGCGCAAGGTCGTTGAAGCCGTGGATGAGCTGCGTCGTCACAACGTCGCGCTCGAGGTCCGTCATCGTGCGCGAGACGCCGAGAATCATGAGCATCGTGTCGACTTCGGTGACGCCCATCGCGTACAGGTCCGAGAGCACATTGGCGCAGGCAATGCGGCCCTACATCCACGCACGCATGAGCTCTCTGTGCACCGGGTCTTAATGATAAAGTACTTGGACGTAGGGATCTTGGACTAGCGGGTAGAAGAAATCGGTGGTGGAAATCATGTAGAGGTCTCCAAATTTGGGGTGTTTGATCTTGACGACGCTCGAGTCCATGCCCGGCGTCTACGTCGCAGCGACATCGTTAGCGCAAGAGTGCATATGCTACACGCTAGTACCTCGTTGGGTTTGAGGTCGTTGGCTATCCCAGAGATGTAGGAGAGTAGTTTTTCCTGGGGTAGCTTGCAGCCTCAGCCTTTCAGCGCGCTAAAGTCCGTGAGCCGAAAGTCTTCGCGCAGCCCGTGATCCGTGGGGTTGAAGGGCGCGCGCTCGAGCTTGGGCCGCTTGAGCTCGCGCGCAAGGACGGCCTCGACCGCGCGCGCGGCGGCGCTGCCATCGTCGCCTGCTTCCATCACCCAACGACGAAAGGCAAACTCAGATCTGCTCGCACCAATCACAGCCGCCAACGGTCATTTTATTACCGAGATATCGGATCGCTGCCTTCACTGGTGTTCGCGACCGCGTGGTCTGAGGCCCTCGGCGCGCACTGTCGACCAACGCTCTATGCACAGCACGTCCATGTCGTCTCTACCTTGCACTTCTTCTGAGGCAGACTCTCATGATGGTCGTTGCGCCGCTACTCGGCAGGATACCGAGGGTTTGATATCGGCCATAAACTGATTCCTGCCGACGGATCAACGCGGTGCTGCCACATGCTGGCTTTGGATTGGCCAAAAAGCTGTCGAATGGCCGTTACTATATTAAAATACGATGGTGTGCCAATTGCATACAAATCCAAGGTGGGAGCTCGGGTCTTTATAAAAATATGGCGTCGGGATTAAAAATACTTGCTCGCCCAACGTGCACATTTGCTGGGTCCCCACCTTGGAGCAAGTAGCATGCGCTTTGGCCTGTACGCGTCCACGAGCTTGCTCGCCGGCGCGGGTCTCGTCGCCTACACGTACCACACGCGCCAGCAGTTCTACCCGACCGTCATCTACCTCGTGACCTCCAAGGTCAGCGTCATGGTGCTCTGCAACGTGGCCTTTGTGCTCACGATTCTCTTCGGCCGCGTCTTCAAGCGCATCTTTCTTGGCACGCTGCGCGACGCCGAGCTCGAGGTACGCCTACCATGCATGACGTCATTGGGCTAAGCGCCTGCGCAGATGCTCTATGACCACGCCCGCTTCGCGATCGCCGAAACGTGCTTTACGCTCTCGGTGTTTCGCGAAGAGATGACACTCAAGGTGCTCGCGCTCTTTACGCTGCTCCTCTTCATCAAGACGTTCCACTGGCTTTGTCAATGGCGCGGCGAGCATGTGCGTGCATTCCTCGTCGCCACGACGCTCATACCCGTGGCTGTAGATTGAGCAGTCGGAGGTGGTTTCGCGCTCGACGCACGTTCGCTTGGTCATGCTCATGTCACTCCTCGCCGCCGTCGACATGTCGTTCGTCGTCCTCTCGGCTGTCAAGGTGCTCGAGCGCGGGCCGTCTGTCTTGGTCCTCTTTGGCTTTGAGGTACACCCCTATGGTCCAGCACGCGTCACATGACCGAGCTGTGTAGTTTCTCGTGCTCTTTATTTCGCTTGTCGCCGTATTTATGCGCTACGTGCTGCATCTCATTGATGCGCGCGTGGATGGCACGTGGGCCAACAAGTTTACCTATGTGTTCTACCTCGAACTCATCACGGAAATCGTCAAGCTCATCGTCTACCTGGTACACGACTCGCTTCGCCAATGCTTGCGTGTCAACCTCTCTTAGATCTTCTTCATGATCATCTTTACATACTACGGCATGCCGCTCCATCTCTTGCGCGACCTGTGGATGTCAATTCGCGTACGTCGACGTCTCGCTTCCTGCACCCGCGCTCACCTTGTCGTGCGTAGAACCTCCAGCGTCGCATCATCACCTACTTCCGCTACCGCCGCATCACGGCCAACATGAACGAGCGGTACGCCGTGGAATACTTGTGCCATTGTGGAATATCGCATTTTGGTAGGTTTCCGAGCCCGACTGAAGACGAGCTCAACGACACGGACCGCATTTGTATCATTTGCCGCGAAGAAATGACGCCGGAGACGTGCAAGAAGCTCCCTTGCTCGCACATCTTCCACCTCAACTGCCTTCGCATGTGGCTCCAGCGGCAACAAGTAGGCAGCTGCAAGATTATCCAGCGGCTAAGATGATGTGGCTAGACCTGCCCGACGTGCCGTGCCAATATCCCGACCGACCGTCAGCCAGACGTGGTCCCAGACGACGCTGCCAACCCGCCGGCTGTGCCACCGCCAGCGGAGCGGCCCCAGCCACCTGTGCCCGAGGCAAACCATGTTCCACCGCCCCCGGTTGCACCCCAACATGCTCCTCCGGTTGCACCTCATCATGCTCCCCCACGACCTCTCCACCGGCCGGCGCCGTATCAGCCGCCAGTCGAAGCGCCGCGCGCGGCACCGGAGCGAACGAATGCTGTGCCTCCGCCTGTCAACGTCGGGGGCCCCGTGCCCGTCGCAGGTGGTACGTCGTTTCCGCCGCATTTTGCGACGCCGCCACCGCCGATTTCGGGCGGTGTCGCCCCGCCGCCGGCCCTGCACGGGATCATGGACCCCGCGCAGCTGCATTACATGCAGTCGCTGCACTACGGGCTTCAGTTGGACCCAATGTACCTGCAGTACCAGCTCGATATGCTCCAGGCGCAGCTTCACGTCCTGCGTGCGACGTCAGTAGCATTGCAAACGGGATCGCTCAGCACCGCTGGCTTTGCAATGCCTCCGAATGCTGCCTATGCACCAACGCCTTTCTCTGCGCCGACGCCGCCACCGGCGCCGACCTCGGCGCCCGTTGCAGCACCGGCGCCCGTGACCATGCCAGTCTCGCTTCCTACAGTATCGCCCGTCGATGTCCCTGCGCCGGTGGCACCGGTTGCCGAGACAATGACGCCGACCCAACCATCGACACGGATGGAGCCGGCGCCGGCCGTGACGACGCCCCTGCCTACGACACCTGTGGAGCCAGCTGCCGAGCCGAAGGAGCCGACGGTGGCCGCGCCGTTGTCGGAGGAAGAGGCCGAGCGCCTACGCCGTCGGGACGAACTCCGAAGGATATATGCCAAGCGCTACGCCGACTCGTCGGAAAGCGCCACCAAGGACGAGAACGAGGCCGAGTAGGCATCGCAACCCCTCTCGTTGTGCAGTAATACAATACTCGCTGCGTCTGTTGAACCTTAATGATGGCGTGGACGTGACAGACTCAACAACGCTGCAGGATCCGCCTCTGAGAGCAGCAGCCAACTCGAGTCAAACTCTAGAAGATACCAGCAAGGGTATATAAGAGATGCATCTCTTATATACCCTTGATACCAGTCAATACTGGCGAACGGGTGCTTAGTGATCTTAGTCGAGGTGCGCTGATGTTGCGTGGTGCCAATTTATGTATGTTTGCTTGGCATAAATCTGTTAGCATTTGCGATGGTATGCATTGTGTTCACAGGACTGATTACAGGGGAATACGTTGATTTCAAATTTAGTTTAGTTTTCGATTGAAATGTCATAGTTCTCGACCCTTGGAGTAGGTAAAAAAACCTAACCCACGAGCCGCTTGATATTATTCTTGGCGACAAGTAGCACTGGCGCACCAACGGATGTGTCATGGCGACCAGAGACTCTAGAAAATGTAGCCGGTGGATATACAATTGATATGGATGAATAAATGGTCCCCTCAACAAAAAAAGGTTATCTTCAATGAAGTTCAGCTAGAGCTAATAACTGTGTAATCAATGGGGACCAGAAACGTGAAGTATACACTCGAGTTGCTCAGGATGGTACTTGTTCACAACATGGTTGGTTCAGTGTCTAACATGTGTATAATAAAGTGTATAATCGTCCTCGCAACGGCGTTGATATATAAACATGCAACTAAGCTGATTTCGTTTGGATATGTCGAAATGCTGATTCGTACCGCCCGGTTCCACAGAACGTGGCTAGGTCGGTAAGTGCCCAGCGATCCTAGCTTCCCAAAGAGACTTCGCGTCGGGCTGATGGACCCAACATCCACAGAGGGAGCCTACTATATGCCAAGTATAAAATGGAAGACTCAGATCGATATGGAAGAATTGACTGAGGGGCAAAATTTGGCAACTTTCAATCTACGTGCAGCAAGTGCAATTTCGAAATGCTCACTGCACCGCGCAACTCGGTTATCCGGATACGCCACGACTCTCTCGTCGCTGGCCACTCGTTCGTTGAGGCGAGTATCCGGATAACGGCCATCGGTGCCGCTGCTGATTGGCTAACACACTATTTTATGGATTTCCGCGCGCCTCGTCGGCAACAATCGGTGCGCGCATGCACGGCGTTTCTGCGGCGTCTGCGGCTAAAGAATACGCTACGACAATACATATACTTATGTCGTAGCGATTACGAATCCTGCGGGGGGTCAAAAATGGTTGACAAAGAGGTGACTGCACTCTTGGCCAACGACAACAGTGGACGGGTCCGTGAGGCCGGCCGTCCTCCCAGTCTTCTCTTAAGGAGCTGTATTGGATGGGTGCTTTGCGGCAGAGGTAATCGTCGAGGAGTAGCTTGCAGGAGATGCATCGAGTACTGGAGCCAAATAAGAATAAGAATGTTTCTTGGCGGTGCACACTTGAAAAGTAGTACATTCGCTCGGAGCGATAGGGCGCGACGCCGAACGCAGCCGCAGTGCAAAGCGATATGGGGCCATTCTTGAAGTTCCATGCTAGTCCAGGCCACTGCGTTCAGACAGCTCGTTCAACAACGCGCTTGGTGGTAGCGCAGCGTAGTACTTCGAACTTCTGCACAAAGGCAGATCGGACGGGATGAGATCATCGATGATGGGCACAAGCGAAGGGCAGGGGCTGATCTCGTCGTGTCTGTGATGTCTTGTAAGTACTATCAGCACCTGCATTCCCAAGCCTTCGATGCGCTGTATTTACTATGGCGTCGAAAGGTATGGCAACAGAAGAGGAGGAACATGTTATAAACTATCTTTTCAATTATGTCTGCAAAACTCACGTGTCGACATCAACTAAGCATATAAGAACGCTCACAAAAACTTGCCAGCAAACGGGCACTTGCTGCTGCTGCTCGACACTGGGGACGGTGCACTGAGTGTGGATTGGCGCTCCGAGAAGGCGGGGCTCGTCATATCAAACGGGCACGAAAAAAGGTCTTCGTGACTCGCTGCGCTGGCCTTCGAGTGGCTCGAGAGCGACTGGCGCCCGTCCAGCATCGTGCTGCGCCCTGTCATCGACGACGAGAGCCGCTGGCGCGCGGAGGTTTCTTCGGGTCGCTTGAGAAGCTTCTGGCGGTGCAGCGCATCCAGAAAAGCGTCGGCTTTGTAGAAGGTCTCCATACCGCAGATGCGGTTCGACGCGTCGAGGTCGAGGATTGTGAACCCAAAGAGCTCGACCATCGGCGATTTGGTCGATGACTGCTTTGGGTACCCCCAATGGCGCCACGAGAACGAGACGCGCGGCAGTTTGGAGAAGACTTCGAGCACCTCCCAGGCAAACCCGTCTGGAAAGGCCGATCCAAAAGTCATGGACGCTCGGTCCCGCGTGCTGCGCTTGGCGTCGTACAGCGCCTTGGCCGTCGGCGCGGCTGCAAGGAACGTATCGTACTTGCCGTTGCGGACCAGGTCGTCGGCAGCGACGGGGCTCGCGCCGTTCACGGTGCACTGGAAGAGCTTGGGGTGCATTGTCGTCATTTGTTGGGCGTTCGTCTTGTGGCACACCTCCATCTCCCACGTCTTGATGAGGTTCTGCACCATCCACTCAAGCGAGCCCGGCTTGTGGTTGTACGTTTTGCCTTGCAGGAAGAGAAGGTTCACGAGCGTGTAGTCCGGCTTGCCCACGCGCCACTCGACGCTCGGGTCGTCGAGCGTGCTGCGCATCGGGACATGGTCGCCCAGCGTCGCTTGAAGCTTGGTGATCTCGGCACGGGCGGCGTCCAGCGCCGTCGCCGATGTTGTAAGCGGAATGACGTTGGTGGGCACGTAGAGGTAGACCTCGGGTTCCATCGACGGCGTCGGTGGTGGTGACTCGAAGACGCGCTGTGGTACGACTTTCGGGGTCTTGGGCCCAGCCACGCCCGTAAAGGCCATCGTCCACTTGTCAAAGTCGCGCTCGCATGTGGCGGCCACCGTGAGCTGCGTCCCCGTGGGCGAGGCCACGACGAAGCCCATCTCGTGCTTGGCGCTCTTCTCGACGACAGCGACCTGGATCCGGTGTTTGTGCGGTTGTCCTTCGAAGCGCGCCGTCGCAAACGCCAAGAGCTCGCCTTTTGTCAAGACAAAGTAGTAGGCCTTCCAGCTCCGAAAGAAGCCGCCCTTGAGTCGTAGCCAGCCGCACGTAAAGACGGGCGCCGCCGGCATGTGCGACTGGTGCTTGCGCGACGCGCCACTGGCATCGGTCGTCCCGCTGGCACTACTCCTGAGCGTGGACATGGTGGCGAATTCAAAAGTGGCATCCAACTGCATGTCAAGCAAGCAAGCTACTGCGCCGGCAAAGATTTGATTTTCGAAGTTCGAAGCATCCCGTTCTCATCCCAACGTGCGATCTTCTTGCACCTCAAAGGTTGCGCCGACCCGTGCACGAGAAGCCTGTGCCGGAACCCACGCTTGACGTGTCCATGACTTCGGAGATCGACGGACGAGCGACACCAAGCAACGAGATCGCTGTCCGCCTCGGCGGTAACGGGGCGCGATCCGGTCGCCGTGGAGACCACGTTGACAACACCAAGCAAGGATAGTGGGACGAGGCGCTTTGATCGTACTACTCTACGTGCGGCGGCTGCTTCAAGCGCCCAGCCCCTTGTTTGTCGGTCCGGGAAAGGTTGCTCGCTCGTGGCCAAAAGTGCCAAAAATTGCGCTACTGGGAGCAGGTAGGGTTCCTGCGACGTGTACTGGAGCCTGCAGCGACTGCCCTCATGCAGCAACTGGTGGTCTCCGAAGTTGGTTGATTGCTACGAATTTCGAACGAGAAATGAGAATGCAACCTCGGGCCATCCTATTGCAGTCCTCTCGCGGGGGCGCTCGCAGTCTGCAGCCAGTATGTAGCTGCGAGCTACTTCCTGCACCGGTCGAGCTTCCATCGAACGTGTCGTCTTGCGCCATGCATACGAAGGCTGTGGTCGTCACCGCCCAGAGTGGCGTCTCAGGGCGCGAGTTACACTGCGGCACGTCGATCTTTCCACGACAGAGCCGCAATCGCAACGTCGAATGCAGCGCGGCCATTCTACTTGCCGAGCTCGTGCATGCACTTGCACGTGGCATGAATACATGTATGTGGGCCCAAGGCGGGTACCGGTATGGCTGGCACTACAGCGGCGCGACTTCGTGCGTCGACGCGTGATGATGGGTGCTTCTTCCCTCGTTCCACATACCCTTCCACATATCTTCCTGGTGTCGTAGTAGGTGCACCCTGGTCGCAAAGATCCAACTCTGCTCTGCAGTTATCGACATGCATCGAGGAGCGCCATGTATCCCGACACTCAACCCGACCAAAATATGATCCTCCCATCGGATGCGAGGAGCGGTTCGGTTACCGGTTAGCCGAACGGTTGGAAGAAATCCAGTGACGGTACGGCTGTCTGCGCGTTCGTGCTTGTACTTGGTTGTTGTATGCCAGGAAGGGGCGCGCATCTGGGCGCCCGGATACGCGTATCCGGATTGAAGATATTGAAGATGGGCCTGTCATTTCTGAACCCCAAAATGTTCAAGCGCTGCTTCGCGACTGTGACCAAGAAGAAGCTCGGCGTCGAGCAGCTCGCGGCCCGCGGTGGCCTCAGCGGCAAGCGCGTGCTTGTCCGCGCCGACCTCAACGTGCCCCTGAGCAAGACCGACGTGACCAAGATCACGGACGACACGCGGATCCGCGAAGCCTTGCCGACGCTGCGGTACCTGCTTGCGAACGATGCCAAGGTCGTTTTGTGCAGCCACATGGGTCGCCCGAAGGGCAAGGTCAACGAAACCATGCGCCTCGCACCCGTTGCGCGCCGCCTCTCGGAGCTCCTCGGCCAGCCCGTCTTGACGACGCTCGAGTGCATTGGCGCCGAGGTCGACGCGTCCAAGGCAGGCTTGAAGAGCGGCGACGTCCTCTTGCTCGAGAACCTTCGCTTCCATGCCGAAGAAGAAAAGAACGATGCGGGCTTTGCCCAAGCGCTCGCCAAGGACATTGACGTCTTTGTGAACGACGCCTTTGGCACGGCCCACCGCGCGCACGCGTCGACGGAAGGTGTCACCCACTACATTTCGACGTCGGTCGCCGGCAAGCTTCTCGAGAAGGAGCTCAAGTACCTCTCGGAAGCCGTCGACGCGCCGAAGCGGCCTCTTGCGGCCATCATTGGTGGCGCCAAAGTCTCGACTAAGATCCCGGTCCTCGAGGCGCTGATTGAAAAGTGCGACAAGATCTTTCTCGGTGGCGGCATGATCTTCACCTTCTACAAGGCCCAGGTGCGTCCTGTAGCGTTATGTGACGTGAAACTAAGCGACGAGAAACGTGTAGGGTCTCTCGGTCGGTCAATCGATCGTCGAAGAAGACAAAATCGCGCTCGCCAAGGAGCTCATGGACAAAGTTCGGATGAGTCACTGTATCTTGATCTCACGATGACGTACAGGCGAAGGCAAAGGGTGTCCAGTTCATTTTGCCGACAGACGTTATCGTTGGCGACAAGTTTGAAGCCGACGCGGCGAGCAAGGTTGTCAACGTCGACGCAATCCCGAGCGAATGGCTCGGTCTCGGTGCGTTCTTCTTGTCTCGCACACCGTTCTCACTGCTATTTTATACAGATATTGGCCCGAAGAGCCAAGAGCTGTTTGCCAAGGAGCTCGCCGACTGCGCAACCATTGTCTGGAACGGCCCCATGGGCGTCTTTGAGTTTGAAAAGTTCGCCTCGGGCACCAACAGCGTTGCCAAGGTCCTCGCGGCGTGCACGAAGAAGGGCGCGACAACGATCATCGGTGGCGGGGACTCGGTCGCTGCTGTCGAGCAGTGTGGCCTCGCCGGCGAGATGAGCCACATCTCGACGGGTGGCGGTGCCAGCCTCGAGCTTCTCGAGGGCAAGGTCCTTCCGGGTGTCGCAGCGCTCAACGACGCCTAAGTGAAATGCACTTTTGCCGCTTCTTGTCGTCCTAAACGCGTTGCTAGATCCGACTAATACACACATTACGTACAGAGATGATCAGTATGCATTGGTGACATTGCAAGTTACAAAGGTTTGATGATTGTGGGTCTACACTATGGCCGCGAGAAGAACTACGAGGAAGCAAATCGCACTCATAGCACTTATGCGACGGCCTTGAGACGGCGTGGGCGCGATGTACTGAGCGTCCGAGCTGTTGGTGCTGTTCGAGGAGCTGTTGCCGGCTCGTGAACCGTTGATAGCAGTGGCAGTCGGGGTCGACGGCGTGGCTACCGATATAATACTCGTGGGTTCTGGAGCGCCGCCATTGCCAAACACGGAGAGGTAGCTGTCGAATGTGAGACTTTCCCACGTCAGCTGTGCTCGCGTCTGGGTCGAAATGAGGCGTGGCGTCGTTTTGATCGAGCATTCGGGCGACATGAGCGCGTACATCGCTGTCATCTGGTTGTAGGCCACAGCGCAGTTGTTGCTCGCATGGAACCGGAGAAATTGACCCTCCGTAAAGCTGGCCGTCGGACTCGCAATCACTGCAACGTCAACGTGGAGGCTGGCCGCGCACTCGGCGAAGGCACTCCCTCTGAAAATCGGATTGAGCGCAAGCGAAATTTGACTGATGTAGCACTCGGGCATGGCCATCGACGACGTGGCGAGGCTGATGAAAAGCAAGCTCTGCAACAAATTGAGACCCATGACTGTATCTTCAAATTCAAAAATGCATTGAGTGTCGAAGTTTGTGACGGACCCGAGATTTTAGGAATTTGCGCTGGTGTCGGGTGCAGAGATAGTGCCTTCGGCAGCGCTGTGAGAATTCCCGTGTCGGTACATACACCACGTAGTAATCGACCGTTGGAAAAGCTACCGGCACGGTGCGAATGTGTTTCTTTTTGGCTGGATATAGATGCTAGGCCACGATGCATGGCACAGGAGGATGCCACGTCATTCTTTCATTGTGCATATTCTTTCATATACGATTTCACAGGTTAAATACGTACATGGAATGTACGTGATGTACGCTTTCGTACGTTCATGTACATTTCACCAAGATCGCGAGGGCCAAAGCTCCATTTGCCGCGCTGGACGAAGAAGACCTGCTGATGAACTCCACCCGTGAGACCCACGAAGACAATCATGATGAAGAAGGGAGGAAGCTCATGTGCTGCCTCCAGGGAAGACGACGCGAGCGCGCAAGACGGAGACGTCGAAGGGAACGAAGCGGAAGAAGGGGCCAAGCCATCCGGCAGACGACGATGCGAGCGGTTCCTCGGACGACGATGTCGACCCCAACAACGAGCTCGAGCACGAGACCCAAGGCGAAAATGGCCTGGACGAAGAGCCCCGTGAGGTCTTCATGGCCCTCTTCATCGAGAAGGGGAAGCTCGGTGTCGCAGTCTACGATGCCATGTCTACGAAGCTCAAGACCGCGCAGATACCGATCACGAACTCGGACCTTTCCCTCGTACGTCACGTGCCTAGCATAGCAAGGACGTTCACGGGAGAAGTAGACGCTCGAAATGCTCAAGACGCAGATGGAGCCACGAGCGATCGTCGTCTCCCACCGCAACTTTGCCAAATTCGACATAGACTTTCTCAAGTCGGACGAGTACACGGAGGTGTGCCACCGCAAAGTACGACGTCGCTATACAACTCGAGGGCTCACACGTGCGATTTGTTCTTTCTCTACTTTTGCGCTTCATCACAGCCCTCGGGTACACTCACCTTCATAACTCCAACGTGTTCTACTGGGCATGCATAGACTTTGGATACGCCAAGGCTTGCAAATCCATTGCCAACTTGCGTATCGGCACGGACTGGGAGCACTACGGCCGTGATTTGAGCGAGACGACTGAGCACGACCTCTTTCATTGTGATTGGAAAGCGCTTACGACTATGACGGCTAGACGGGAAGTGTTCAAGTACCTCGGCAGCTTCTTTGACTTCGACTCGCTCGAGATGATTCGGGCCGTCGGAGGTAATGCTCTACTTTCCCTGGAATGCTTCGATGAGCTCATTCATTTGATCGATTTGTAGCGCTCTTGATTTTTCTTTCGGCCGAAAACGTTTGTCTTTGGAGCCCATGGACGCGATTTTTATGGTTTTGATGTAGATTGTCAACCAGCTCGAGACGACAACGACCATCTCGATTCTTGCGGTTGAGAAAGCGTCGCTGGATGGCGTGATGTTGATCGATGCCATCGCTCTGAAGTCGCTCCAAATCTTCAACGAGGTACCCTCATGTAGGATTCGGAATAGACTATGCTAACGGGCTCATGCATAGGAATACCACCCATCGCAGCTCCGTGTATGTGAGCTGGTGCACCCTCTCCAAGTTTCAATGTGAACTGCAATTTAGGCATGGGAAAAGTCCAAGGAAGGCTTCAGGTATCATGGAGGACTCTAGACCTTGGCGTGACGCTATCTCAATAGCATTTTCTCGCTCCTTGACCACACGATGACCAAGTGCGGCAAAGCCATGCTACGGCAATGGATGCTCAAACCGCTAACCGACATTGACGCGATCGAAGCCCGCCAAGATGCCATCCAGTTCTTCTTGGCATCAAGTCGCAATGACCTCGTCAACTCTCTCGTACGTCAAAACGATAGGATCCGTTCTCGGTGCTCATAGCGTCGGAACGATGCACGTAGCTCGTCAAGCTCAAGGCTTTTAAAGACGTTGCGCGCAGCCTTCTTCACATGAAGCAAATGCGCTCGTCGGTGCAGGACTGGACTGTGTTCTACCAGTCCCTCAACAACTTTCTTGGCATGCGGTAAGTGTATTGATAAGATCACCAGGTAGCCGAGCGCTCGCTCGTAGGAAAGAAGTGACAAAGCTGCCCCGCGATATTCTCGACTCTATTCGCCTTCTTGAGCGTATCGCAAGCTTGGAGTCGTTGGAGCAAGTGTCCAACATGCTCGGCAACGTCATCGACTTTGAAGCAAGCAAGGACGAAGCCTACTGCGTCATCCGCGAGGGAATCTCCGAGGAGCTTGACCAAGCTCGGGAAAAGTTTGGCGAGATTGACAATGTCCAACTAGTCCCTAACGTTTCCTTGGGTATAACCCTCCTTGTTGTAGGTGCTTCTCGACATGTCCAATGTGCTGGCCAATGCGTACCCCGAAATGCGTGGGATCGCCGTTCAGTACATCCCTCGCATCGGCTACGCCATTTGCTGCCCGCAGAGTTGCCAAGTCCCGCGAAGCTTTGAGTTTCAGTTTGAAGACGGGCTCCAGCGCTTTTACAAGGTAAATCATCGGACGATTGTCGATACTAGTATAGCGCAACATGTTTTCTAGGACGTGCGCTGCTGCAAGCTCGACGAAAGCTATGGGGATATACATGGCCAAATTTTGGATCTCCAGCAAGGTACAACTCCATTACGCAATCTGCTACACCACGTTTTATCTAAATACCTCGACTTCACAACACCAGGCTTGCTTCTGGAGCTTTACGACGAGCTCATGGAGCACGAAGTCACGTTTTACGGTACAGCATGGTGTCTTGAAACACGAGTGATTCACGTTGAGCGATAGACATGATCGACGTGGCTTCGGAGCTAGACTGCTTCCTCTCTTTGGCCCGAGCTGCGCGCGAGTTCAATTTTACTCGGTGAGAAAATCTCTGCATTGGCATAGGATTGACACATGAGACTAGGCCGGTCATGTGCGAAGACATCACGTTCGTCGCCAAGACCGCGCGGCATCCGCTGCAAGAGCTCACGGTCGAGTCATACATCCCCAACGACGTCTCGCTCGACACCGCAACGGGCTTGATCCACGTTCTTACGGGTGAAAACGGGTCTGGTACGTTCTTCAATACTTCGTGAGTTATGTATGCTCAAGACTGTACGGCAGGCAAATCTGTCTACTTGAAGATGGTTGGTGTGCTCCAGTACATGGCCCAACTTGGATCCTTCATCCCCGTGTCGGAAGGTACTCAATAGTTTTGAGAAGCGCAAAATGCATCGTAGTCCAGCTCGCATCGGCATCGTGACCAAGCTCTTCACGCGTATTCAGAGGTACGAGATACCTCATGTTGCGCCAGTGGTGTGACGACCGTGCTTTTGATGCCAGCTTCGAGACTGTGTTGCTGTCGCACAGCTCTTTTACGATTGACTGCAACCAAGTGCGTGCTCTAGTATCAGCCGTGGTTGTGAGTTTTCGTTTCCAAAGATTGCAACGATGCTCCGCCATTGCGACGAGCGCAGTCTACTGCTCATTGACGAATTCGGCAAAGGTATTTTGTATTGATTCAAGCGCCGAAAGTGCCTCACAGAACCAGGCACGTCTGCGATTGATGGAGTTTGCCTTCTGGTCTACCAAATCGCATACATGCAGCGCGCAACGAACATCGTGTAGGCGGCAGTGCTCAAGGACCTCAAAGACACCGTCCTGCGCCACGGGGGCCCGAAAATTCTCATGACGACACACTTTTTGGTACATCATTTACAACATGGTATCAGCTTTACTCACACGTCCCACATAGGAAATCTTTCAGGAGCCATACTTGCGCGACCACTTGGAGTTTCGCGAAGTGCACCAAATTGAGTGCAAGGACCAGGCTCGTATCATCGAGGAGACGTCCACAATCGCTTGTTTCGTCATGTCGTCCGTGCCGATCAACGTGGCGTCAAAGGGCAACGTGCCAACCGCGGCCCTCTTCGAAGTAGTTCCGGGCATTGCGACCTCGAGCAACGCGTTTCGCTGTGCGACGGTCGCAGGTATCGACAAGAAGCTCTCGAGCATCTGAGATTCCATGGTGCAACAGGAGTCAACGAGCGCGTACTGACACGCGCCCATGATATTCTCGACTGTCGCCGGTCCAAGACGCCAATTGCGCCGTTGGCAGACACCAACAACCGCGATGAAGCGTTCGAAGTCTTGACGATGCTGTTTGTCAACGAATCCAACTGGCTCAATGCGTCAAGTTCGTCGCTCCACGCGCTTCTCGACCAAGCCCGCTCCATCTCACTCGACTAAAACACGCAGTGTATGCATTCAAATATAAGGATTCACGCGTCGAGCAACGTAAAGTCCAAGATGCCTTCCGTGTCAAATAGGCCGTTGCACGAGTCGTCGAGGTAGATTTCTTCGGGCGTCGGCGGCGTCGATCGCCACATGCTCTCGGGGTCTACACGCTTTGGCGATCCAAGCTCGAGAAATGCGTGGTCACAATACCGGGGAGTGTGTCGAGGGTTGTGTCAAAGGACGCTTCCAGAGCCAAGAGCTCGGCCGCTTTCTTCTGCGCTGCCTCTTTGGCGGCTTCGTCTTTCCACGCCTGCACTTGCGCGTCGAGCTGGTCGTGGAGTCCCTTCATGTAGTACACGTCGTCGTTTGTCGAGACACCACCGTGGGCGAGCTCAATGTCCTATACCATTGCATAGCTCAAGTGCGTAAACAATGCATTGTACGTCGTCGGCGGACACGCGCGCGGGTGAGGCGCCATCGACAGCTGGTGCTGTACTCGCCTTGCGCGGCGCTGAGGCGTCGACCGGCGTCTGGAAGCGCTGGCCTTTGCCCGCAGCTTCAAAGAGCGTGCTGCCCAGATCGGTAGCAAAGCTGTTGGATATGTCACCCAGTGCACGCCTACAAACCTAGCTACAGCGCGGGTACACGGCTCGTCGTACCGCTTGGCCTTGGCGTCCTTCTTCACCTTCGGCGGGCCAGGCAAGGAGCCTTGGGCGTCCATCGACTGCTTCAGCGAGAGTCCTAGCATACATCATCTTGGGCATCTGGCGCATGTATAGCACTGGACCTTCAAAGACGAGCTTTCGGCGGACCGTCGGCGAGTTCTCCTTGGCATGACCAGCTTCCTGCACGAGCTCCATCGCGGCAATGCAGCGTCCGGATACTATCCGGACAACGGCTTCTCTGCATTACAGCATCAAGTGTGGGAGGTTGTATGATGCGTCGATTGTTGCCTGCCATCAGCATCGCGTCATCGTGTGCCTGCTGCCACCAGCCAATTCGATTGCTTCTGCGTGTCGCGTTTGGCGCAGTGTATTCGTTTATACAGGTATTGCGTACGATTGGCCAATAGTTCGAGATGGGCAGCGTTGATTGGCGCGTTGGTCGCTGATAACGCGATACGATTGGTCCGCATCTGGATTTGCCACAAGAGGCGCGACGCGGTCTATTTTATTATCTTGCGGCTTGTATCGAGTGGTGGTTTGACGTCAGTCGCCGATTTGCTCATCATCGCCATGCTGCTCGTGCTATTCGTCGGCGCAGTCCTCTCGGTCGAGAGCTTCCGCGACCTCCTCGAGCAGTCCTTCGCCTTCCTCTCGGTGCTCTTCCATGACCACCTCGCCTGCGTGCTCAGCACCGTTGGCTGCATCGCGCTGCTGCTCAAGCTTCTCATGCCATCGGCGTCGACGGACGACTCGAAGAAGCAGGGCGCGTATGGCTCGATCGTGATCCACAAGGAGAGCAAGATCGCCCAGCTCTCGCACCCGTGGGAGGTGCTCTCGGCCGTCAAGATGCTCGTGCATACCAAGGTCGGCGGCGGTAAGCAACTCCCGGCCAACCTCGATACGGACACGGCGTGGTGCTTTAAGATGGTCAAGAAGGTCAGCCGCAGCTTCGCCATGGTCATCGTCGCGCTCCCGGACGAGCTTCGTCTCTCGATCTGCGTGTTTTACCTGGCGCTCCGCGCGCTTGACACGGTCGAAGACGACATGAAGCGCATCGACAACAAGACCAAGATTGAGATGCTCCAGAAGTTTTACTTGCGCCTCTCGGAGCTCGACCTCTCGATTCACGGTATTGGCGAGGGCGACGAAGCCACGGTTTTGGAGCAGGCGGGCCACATGAACCGCGCGCTCGCGTCGCTGCCCAAGTCGCACCAAGACGTCATTATTGACATTACGCGCAAGATGGGCGCCGGCATGGCCGAGTTTGTCGAGGTCGATATGGGCCAGGGCACGGTCAAGACAGCCGACTACGACAAGTACTGCTACTACGTGGCGGGTCTTGTTGGCGAAGGTCTCTCGCGCCTCTTTTCGGCGAGCGGTCTCGAGCACCCGTCCGTGGGCGAGAAGACGGAGCTCTCGATCTCGATGGGCCAGTTCCTCCAGAAGGTCAACATCATCCGCGACTACCTCGAGGATTTCGTCGAAGGCCGCACGTTCTGGCCGCAGGAGATCTGGAAGAAGCACATGGGCAACCTCGGCGACATGCGCGACGAGGCCAAGCGCGACGCGAGCCTCAACTGCCTCAACGAGATGGTCTTTGACGCGCTTCGCCACATCCCGGACTGCATGACGTACCTTGCGGCCATTCGCAACCCGGACGTCTTCTTCTTCTGCGCCATGCCCCAGGTGATGGCGGTCGCGACTCTCGCGCAGCTCTACAACAACCCCAAGGTCTTTACGGGCGTCGTCAAGATCCGCAAGGGTACGGCGTGCTTCCTCATGGAGCACGCGACCTCGATGCCCAAGGTCCGCGGTATGTTCTCCGAGTACGTCCACGACATTCAGGCCAAGGGCGTCTCGGCCGAGCGCACGCCGACGCTGCATGCGGCCATTGACGCCATCCACGCCGACGCGCTGGAAGCGCCTAACATGGGCAGCATCGTCTTCCTCGCCTTCTCGAGCCTCGTGGCCGCGATCCTCTTCCTTGTGAGCACGCGCGGCTTTGTGCTGCCGCCGCTCACGGACGCGATCGGCGTCGGCGCGCTCGCGACCATGTTTGGCAGCGTCGCCGTCTTGCTTGCGTTTGGCTTTACGCCGTTTGCGACGCCGACCAAGAAGACCAAGACCGACTAAGTTCGGCGATGCGTTGTAGGTCCAAATAAAAATCGCCAAAAATTCAGCTGCATGTCGTAGACTGTAGTGTTGCTATGGCGCCCTTGCCACGTCGCTTCGGTTGCTGCAGTAAATGGCGCTCGTCTCGATCACTACTGTGCTCTCGCATGTGCTGTTGCGCGCAAAGTTGTCTTCAAAGAAGAGCAGCGCCGCGTTGGTCACCTAGGGTTGGGGTTCGCACCGCCGACGACGAAGGACGCAGTACCTTGAAGTGGCTCGTGAGAGCGAAAAACTCGCGGCACTTGTCATCGCTCTACTCGACCGCATGGAATGTATACGCTGTCGATACTTGATGCGACGACGGTACCTCGGGGAACAAGGATGCGAGGTCATGATTCAGCAGCTCCATGAGGGCGGTCGCGGTGTGCGTTTGCAGCAGCCGTTGCTACGCAGGTCCGGTGGCAAGAGCCCTTTGTGGAATGGGAGCGTCGTACCCGTGCTGTCGCGAGGATCGCGAGGGCGACGCGATACCAGCTTTTCCAGCCCTTTGCGAAAAACCCGTCAAAGAACGAGAGCACGAGCGCTGGGTGGAGCGTCTTGAAGTTGGCAAAGAGCGAGAGCACCCATCTAGATACGATGAGCGCCGTGGTGCGTCACCGGACGTACCCGGAGGCGTATGTGTTGGGGTGGATGCCGTGCAGCGAAAGGTGCTGATGGACGTCCGGAAGGTGAAAGTGCACGAGCTCGTCCAGCTACTCGGACAATCAAGGGGCAGTCGTAACGTAGATTCGTACTTGGTAAAATTTGAGGTTGAGGAGCGGGAGCCCCGGGGCACAGACGCCGCCGAGGTCGTACTTGTCCATGAGCGCCACGAGGAGCCGGAACGCGTGGTGGCACTCCCAATTGGATCCGTAGAGCAAAATCGCCGCAATGTAGTCCATGCCCTATCCACGAACGAGCGCGTCGCCTTGTTGTAGTCGATAGTTAGTCGGTGTACTTGGCAGTAGCCGATCGTGGGCTGGAAGACCACGTACGCGGTGAGGACGCGTCGCAGCGCATGCTTCCACGTCACAATGTCCTTCCACGTCTTGCCTTTCCGGAGCGCGTAGGTGACGAGCGGCCCATACGTGTCGGCGGTCTGCGGGCCAAACGTCCGGTCGACGTCCATTTCGATTTGCTGTAAATCCTGAGCCATCTTGGCGGCGTGGTCAAAGAGTAGCAGCGTTGCGCCGGGCTGCGCCTGGAGCTCCGCAAAGTACTCGGCACGCGCCTCGACGTCCTCGAAGGCGGCGTAGATGCCTGGCGTGCGCCGAAGGACTTGGCTCCACCAGCCCGACATGCGCGAGCCAGAACAGAGGATCTCGATGCTCCACTTCCACTACACGCAGCATACGTTTCGCCGCTCACGTTGAGTGAATCGTACCTCTTGCCACAGGCTCTGGGGCAGCTCCGGGCGCTACACAAGCTTGAGCCATCGACGAGACCTATCTATCGATGGCCGCACCTGGCAGACGTCGCAGACGCGGCATTTGGTGTCGCCGAGGCCGGGCAGGCGGGCGCGGCCGCGGGAGCAGTTGCTGCAAACGAGGGCGCCACAGTTCTACGCGCATACGTGAGGCGGTGTGTCGCAATCGGCGAGGTCTCTACTCGGCAGTGGTGCTTGCGGCGAAAGGTCGAGAAGCCGACATGGCACACCATGCAGTCGTCGGCCGCGCGGTCCGGCACCCAGGGCACGCCCGTGGCCAGGACGGCGTCGGGGCTTGCGTGCAGGTTCTTGTAGCTCACGGTCGTGTTGATGCTGTTGACGCTGCCAGCGCTCGCGATGCTAAAGTTGCGCACACGAGCATCGCCCGTCTCGGGCCCCGTGATCTTCCTCGCGATCATGTTTTGTCTGGCGGCAGTATCCGGATACTTGGCCGAGCGGTCCGGTTGCGTGTTTTTTGTGCCAGATCCTGTGCTCGCTTTAAAACTAACGTTATCTGACAGCGTAGTCTTTGCCAGGCGGAAGGAGCATGGATTCGACGATACTTCGCAAGCCGCCCTCCTCTCCGGCACCAACCTTTGCGACGCTGTATGTAGCTGTCCAGGCCGTTCGAGGCAGGAGTGCCCCCGACAGTCGACCGCGACACTGCCTCAACAGAAGGCATGGCGGGGTGCTAGCAAAGTCAAAACCTCTACGGCGGAAGGAAGACTCAAGACGTGGCTTTGCAAGCGCCCCGTCATGAGGGTCGCTGCAAAGGCTTGGCCGCATCGAGTAGATTTTGCTCGCAAAGCATGTAACCCAATCCAATTGGCTCGAATGTATCAAGCTTTTCACCAATCAAACGCGAGTATTTAAAAAAGATCGAAAGACGATGCAGTCGGTACTTGACCGCGATCGTCCGGTGAGCCGCGCGCTCAAAACGTCGGTCGCGTGCCGAGTTGCATGGGCGTCTGAAGTTGCCCGCGGGCGAGATGGTCCGGATTTAGCGTTTCAAACGTTGAGTTTTGTTTTGCTGGCGCTTCCCTTTCCGCCGAGATGCGTCAGCGTCGTTCCAGAGATGCGAACACAATACCCTTGTTTCCGAGATGAAGCTTGCATGCAAGAGCGCCAAGTTCATTTCCACTTTGGCCGACAACTACCGACAGCATCATGGTCTCGGTGAAGTTGTCACTGTCTTTGATGGGGTTTCTAGCCACCCTGGCTGCTGGTCAAGCCACTGGAGCGCCCATGTCAATGACAACGACGACAGCTTCCGTGTCCCCGTGCACTCAGACGCCGCAGCCAACGACTCCCGTGCCCTCATGCACTCAGACGCCAGCACCGACGAGTCCGGCCCCAACATCAGTGACGCCAGCTCCGACCACGAGCACCCCATCTCCTACGACCCCCAAGCCAAGTACACCGGTGCCGACAAGCCCAACACCCACCTCGGTGACGTCAACATCGACGCCGACCACGAGCACCCCAGCACCTACTACTCCCAAGCCAAGCACGCCAGCGCCAACGACAGGTTCAACTCCGACCACCTCAACGCCACCGAGTCCGTTGCCTTCCAGCCCGACGATTAGCCCGACGGTATCGCCCAAGCCGACAACTGCGACTCCGACTACGAGTCCACCAGCTCCTGTTCCGGCAACCACAACACCGTTTCCGTCCACCGCGACACCGCAGCCAACGACAAGGCCCTTGACCCCACAGCCATCAGCGAGCCCAGTGACGCCGCAGCCGATCCCATCAACACGCAGCCCCGTGCCTCCTACTACGACACCGTCCTCAAGCCCGTCAACGGCGCCAGGTGGAATCTGCCCTGGATTCCCAGTGCCACCTGCCTCTTGCGAGGGCGCGAACTGGTTCTCAGTGTACATAGCTGGGGACACGTTTTGCGGACAAGGGACCAACCCTTGCGACAAAAATATCGACAACTGCCCTGGTCCCCAAGACGGTTTACCGTACGGCTCCATGTGTGTCCAGGCGCCTGACCTCACGTACGCCTGCATGCCACGCGTATCTTGCCCGTCTTTGGGACCAACTTCGGCACCGAAGCCGACGCAAGAAGACGGAAACTTTACGACGCAGCCCATCCCGGTCCCGACAGAACCAACGAACGCTCCCGTAAGCTGCAGCTTTTCTGTGAGCATTCCGACGTACGAAGAGTGTGCAAACGACAAGTTGCTGGCGCAAGGCTGGCTCCCGACCAGTGTCGTGGGCAGCAGCACATTCTGCGCGCAAATCTCGCCTCCCAACAAGCCGCGCTGGTGCTCGGGCAACGCTTCGGGTGTGTGCCCCTCGCCTCAGCCCGGCCTTCCGTTTGGCTCAATCTGTCGCGTCCTCAACGAGACTCTTGCCGGTACACCGAACGCTGTCTATGGTTGTGTGCTGTCGCCAAGTTGCGACGCGTTCGAGGCCGAATCAGGGACGTTCCCGCCTATCACGCTGGCGCCGAGCCCAACCACCTCGGTGGCTCCCGTGCCATCGCCGAGTGCGTCAACCAGCTCGCCGATTCCGACGACGCCGAGTCCCGTGCCGGTGCCGACGACGGGTGCTCCGGTGACGACTGCACCAGTGCCACCCACGAGTGCGCCCGTGCCAACGAGTGGCCCCACGTCAGCCCCAGTGCCCCCGTCTCCGACCACACCGACCCCGGCGACGTTGACGCCTGCGCCAACCACGGTCACTCCAGCTCCAACCACGGTGACGCCGTCGCCCACCACGATGACACCATCGCCGACAACTGCGACGCCTCAACCAACGACGGTGACGCCTCAACCGACGACTGTGACGCCAGCTCCTACAACAGTGACGCCACAGCCGACCACAGCGACGCCTCAACCAACGACAGTGACGCCTCAACCAACGACGGTGACGCCCGTGCCCACCACAGTGACACCGCAGCCGACGACGGTGACACCGCAGCCGACCACTGTGACGCCCGTGCCGACGACACTGACGCCTCAACCGACGACACTGACGCCTCAACCGACGACAGTGACACCTGTGCCAACCACTGTGACTCCACGACCCACTACGGTGACGCCCGTACCGACTACAGTGACTCCCGTGCCGACAACCGTAACTCCTCAACCCTCTACGACGACTCCTGCCCCAACGACAGCCACACCGGGGCCGACGACGGTGACGCCTCAGCCAACGACTGTGACGCCCGTGCCCACCACAGTGACGCCGAACCCGACAACGGTGACACCTGTGCCAACCACTGTGACTCCACGACCGTCTACGGCGACACCGGCGCCGACTACACTGACGCCTCAGCCAACGACGGTGACACCTGCGCCCACCACGGTGACTCCACGACCCACTACGGTGACGCCCTTGCCGACTACAGTGACTCCCGTGCCGACAACCGTAACTCCTCAACCCACTACGGCGACTCCTGCCCCAACGATAGCCACGCCGGTGCCACCGTACCCAACGCAGCCTCCGAATCCTTACCCCACGCGTGCCCCCGACTACCCAACGCGGGCTCCGTAGTCTGTACATATGTATTACTCCCTGCGACGGCGACACCGACTACGCTACATTGTTGCCTCCTTTTCTGCATGACTGTACCTGCGCTGCATAGCTGTTTAATTAAATAATGCTCATTGTTGCTTGATATCTCACACACTTTGGGCTCCTGAGACCCGCTGTTATGTTTTCCTTGTCGAGCGCCCATTCCCACCTCACATTCCCTGGCCCACAAACCCAGCAACAAAGCAAGCCTGTCCACCCACCCAGGTGCTGGCAGGTTTGTCCGCCATGCCTCGATTAACTGCTTATAGGACTCAATCTCGGAGCATAATAGAGGTGTATTGAAAACTAACAAGCGACAACATTACTTGCTCAAGTACGCCTGAAGCTGCGGCAGCGCACGCGTGCGGTCGACGATGGCCTGGAGCTTGGGGTACGCGGCAAGCGAGACGGTGACGCTGTCGTTGGCGAGCGTGTTCAAGAAAAAGTCCAAGAGGTATACGTCCGCAAACGTGATCTGCGCGCCCGTAAAGTACGGACCCGCCACGCGTGCTTCGAGCTGCTGCAGCATGCGCGGGAAGACCTCGCTGTTGATGGCCTCAAACTTGGTCGCGCGCAGCGTCTCGTCCTTGGTCTTGAAGACGGCGTCGACGACGACGTTGACGAGCTCGAGGATCGCGTCGACGACCGCGTCGGCCTCGAGCGCCATGAGCGCGTCGGCGGGGTAGAGACCCGCGAGCTTGGCGGCGTAGCGCGCAATGGCAAGCGACTGCGCGTACGTGACCTTGTCGTTGACACGAAGCGTGGGCACTTGGCCGAACGGCAGGTCGAGCGAGCCCTTCTTCTCAAAGTACTCGGGGAACGAGAGGCGAATGTCGTCAAAGGCCACGTGGCCGTACGCGAGCACGAGGCGAATGAGTTCGGCGCGGCCAGGGATGGCAAAGTACGTCAATTGAAGCTGCGGCGCGACCATGATGAATGAGATAATGAGCGATCGGCCCCAAAGTGCTACTAGTACCGCTGAACTCGGTGGACCATGCTGGCGCGCGTCGGACTTCGGCGCTGCGTGGCAGGCCGAATGGCTCCACCAATAGGAACCGATGCCACCAATCATCTGCGAGCGATTTGTCACAGATACCGTGCGCGTTGCCACGTCACTGAAGTCGATGCATCTCATGCCTGAGCGGTATTAGTAAATAATTGGAGCCGCTATAACCCCGCGCAACATGAACACGCGAGTCGCAAGGCTGTAGTTTTACTGGATAATTTACTAGCCAGGAACTCGCTCGCCTCGTAAACACAAATTCTATTATAGTCAAATTCACTGCATATTTGAACTGAGCGCTCTGACGTGAGCTTTGTGACGTGGCAACGCGCACGGTATCTGTGACAAATCGCTCGCAGATGATTGGTGGCATCGGTTCCTATTGGTGGAGCCATTCGACCTGCCACGCAGCGCCGAAGTCCGACGCGCGCCAGCATGGTCCACCGAGTTCAGCGGTACTAGTAGCACTTTGGGGCCGATCGCTCATTATCTCATTCACCATGGTCGCGCCGCAGCTTCAATTGACGTACTTTGCCATCCCTGGCCGCGCCGAACTCATTCGCCTCGTGCTCGCGTACGGCCACGTGGCCTTTGACGACATTCGCCTCTCGTTCCCCGAGTACTTTGAGAAGAAGGGCTCGCTCGACCTGCCGTTCGGCCAAGTGCCCACGCTTCGTGTCAACGACAAGGTCACGTACGCGCAGTCGCTTGCCATTGCGCGCTACGCCGCCAAGCTCGCGGGTCTCTACCCCGCCGACGCGCTCATGGCGCTCGAGGCCGACGCGGTCGTCGACGCGATCCTCGAGCTCGTCAACGTCGTCGTCGACGCCGTCTTCAAGACCAAGGACGAGACGCTGCGCGCGACCAAGTTTGAGGCCATCAACAGCGATATCTTCCCGCGCATGTTGCAGCAGCTCGAAGCACGCGTGGCGGGTCCGTACTTTACGGGCGCGCAGATCACGTTTGCGGACGTATACCTCTTGGACTTTTTCTTGAACACGCTCGCCAACGACAGCGTCACCGTCTCGCTTGCCGCGTACCCCAAGCTCCAGGCCATCGTCGACCGCACGCGTGCGCTGCCGCAACTCCAGGCGTACTTGAGCAAGTAATTGTAATTGTTCATGTATTTTTTACCGTCGCTCATGGATGGACATCAAATGGGCTCAAAATGGATCGTCTGCTTCCCGCCCGACACGCACATAGATCTTAGTCCATAAGCTCGAGGTCTATTGTAAGCAAGGAGGCATGAGATTTGAGTGCCAAATTGCTCACGGCCAACCACTCGTTGCTGACGAGTTCCAAACCTGCAAATATGCGGGCGCTACGGTGCGATCCACATGCGTGTGGACGTCCTATGATGGCTTCCGTCGTGCAGCGCAAAAAACACACCGAGGGCATCTGTCAAAAAGCGCAGACTGTTGAGTGGCGTCGTGGCGGTCGCGGAAGTCAGGCTCGGAACTGAGATCTAGAGCATTGAGACTAGCACCATGGACATACAACAAAGCGTGGAATATGGAATGACCGTTGACAGAGGACTAGGAACCACTGCCGGCAGCATGTCCTGCATTTGCCACCGACAGCCCTATCTGGACCACACTCAGACTTCATGAACTAGGCAAATGTCTCCTCGAACCCTACAAGCTCTCCAATTATTCATACGTGCGTTCGCAGGACATGGTTGATCCAACTGCTAACATGTCAAACACTACTCCAGCCTTCAAAAATGACGTTATTGGAGTGTTTTACTGGGTTTCATCTCGCCATTTTCCAAGATCCGACTGTCTTGGAGCACTGTCACAGTGTCGTCAAGGCTGCCCAAGAGATTGCTGAGGGCAATCGGCATCGCTGTCATCGTGTCGAGTCTGGCCACGCGGATTCGGTAAAGTGAAAGTGCTTTACGAGAGGCAGGTGTAGCACCTGACCGATTAGCCGCTTTGAGAGGTGGTGTTGGTCAGCCGCCTGGGGGAAAAGGACCGCCACGGACCGCCACGACAAGCCCAGGTGAATGGTGGTCGAGACGCGAAGGATTGTCGTCTCTTCGACGCAAATAGTGTCAATTCGCGGTGGCTCCATCTCGGTCGTTGCATACAGTGCATGCGCGAGACGCCATTGTTCCCATAGCTTCTCCACACGGGCCTACGTACGAGCCTCCCTAGGCCTATGCATTTGAGCTTGAACGCACCTCGCCTTGGAAGACCAAGTTGGGCTCAATGATAGCGTTGACAAGCGCGACTTGTTGCTCGTGCAGATCCGGCTGGTGCGGAGCATATCCCGAGCGAAAGAGGCGAAAGTACTCGAGCACGATGCCCACCTCGGGCTCGTGCAAGCGCAATACGCAACGTTCGAGGATTTCGATGCGACCTTGGCAGCGTGCAATGTCGTGCGCCAGCTCCGTCACCTCCAAGACCCGAGTGGCATTGATGTCTTGCAACTTGAGACGGTAGCGCTGCTGGTTGATGCGCACTTGGGCGCGCCGCCGGAGCATTTTCTCCGAGGCGCGGGGGGAGTTCATGGCGTGTACAAAGTCATTGTGCCCCGGCGATTCAACGCCCCAGGCGTTATTGTGTCGCCAGGTCTTGGGCAAAACTTCGAAACAACTGGACATGAGCGTGATCGCGTCAGGTTGATTGAAGCAAATCGCATGCATGAAAGTAACTGGTGAAGGGAGCACTCGATGCTGAACCTTGCTTGCTGCACCAAGCCAGCGAGCGTCCGACCTCGAGTTGCAATGGCCATGAAACAACGCGACGACTTGGCGTGGTATTACTACGTAACGCTCCAATCTCGTCTTACGTCAGTCCAACCGTGCACTTCTCGCTCTGTTTACTCGCGGGCAACTGCTACCTTGGAACTCTGATGATCCCTTGCGTGGCAGATTGATGGTTATTGGTACTGGTACTTGCAGCAGAGATCGCTCCCATCATTGCCGTGGGTTGGGTTCGCTCTGACGCCGGATCACTCATCATCTTGTGGCGTTGATCGAGGACCGCAGAATGGACCACAAGGCTATCGAAAGAAGCCACTCGCTAGCGCTGGTCACGCCGCCGCAGCAACACCGGCTTCCGTTCAAACCAATGGGACCCGAGTTGGGACCCACGTCGCCAAGTGCTACGTACGTGGCGTCGTCATGGGTGCAGGAGCAAGTCACTAGAGAGTGACGGACACTGAAACATATACCATTGCTCAATTGTAGGTCACATGTATGATTCATCGATGCCATCTTATTGCTCGTCTTATGCATAAATAGAGGCAAGGCCTACAGCATCGGGATCTCGGTCGTCGAAGTAATTTCGGTCGCATCTTCAAGTGTCTCTTTCGGTTCGTCAACTTGTCTTGGGTGGGTCCTTGCCAGCATCGCGCCGAGAAGGACCGACGCAACACCGACGCAGCCAAAGAGGGTGAAGCCGAGACTGTTGTCCATGCTAACAAAGGTAGTGGAAATCGCATCCGGTAGCCTCGGTATATGTGTCCGCCGCACAGCGCCATGCTTGATCTCAATATCGGATTCTCCGCTCCGCGCCGACTCTGAGGCATCCGACTCGGTGTGCAGATTTGTGTCCAGGACGGGGTTGTGCGCATGCACACCGGTGTACACGAGACCAACGAGCACGAGCAGCAAGCGACGCAACATTTGCACTGCGAGCTAGCATCACTCATGCGCCGCATCGACCGTTGGGATTAGGGGACCAACCGCCCTCGTAACTTCGAGTCGGGGCGGCGGAGAACATCCAGGCTAACGGTTGAGCAGCCACGCGAGCGCGTCAAGACAGCCAACGTCGCTTATTCAACGTAGTCAAAGTCGTCGGGGATGCCCAGCCATTTCTCGACCTACGCAGATAAGAGATGCGTGAGGTCGCATGGGGTGGACGAAGGGGACCTCGGCCGACGAGCACGAATTCTTCTTGATGACCCACGACTTCAAGTTGAACACATTGTCTGTATACAGCATGTCTTTGGCTGCCACAATGAAAAGCACCAAGCACGCACCTGTCCAGCGGTCGACGCCTTCCTTGGCCATCTTGGCCTTGGCATCTGCAAGCGCTTCCTGAGCCAGCGTATTCAAGGATGCACAGTACGCACCTAGCTTCTTCAAGAGGTCCGGGTCGTTCTCCTGGAGCAACGCAATCTTCTTTTGCATCTCGTCGGCTTGGCTCTTGAGCGCGCTGAGCTTGGCGAGACGCTCGGCCCGGTCGTCGGACTGCGTCTGGAGACTCTTGTGCTTCTCGACCGACGACTGGACGTGCGTGAGCTTGGCGCGGAGGTCGTCGCGCCGCGCCTCGAGGTCCTCGAGCTTGCGCTTGCGCTGCTGCACGGCCTTGCTCGGGAAGGACCAAAAGTAGTTGCCGGCGCCGATCTTGTCCGTGTCGACGAGGTTGTCGTCGAGCAGCGCCTGGTTGACGTCCTTGATGGTCTGCAGCACGACGCCGGCCTTGGAGCCGAGCTTCTCGACCTCCTTGAGGTTGAAGACGTCCAGCGACTCGTGGTAGATCTTGAGGATCCGCTCGCGCTTCTCGTCGAGGGACACGCCCTTCTTGCGCTTGCTCATCTCCGTGGAATCCCAAACCCGGACTTTTCCCGGACCAACGCCTTGACCAATCACAACGCGCCATTCGCGCCTGCTTGGTCAATCGCGCTCACCGAGTCTCTCGAGACTTGGATTTCGACATCCGCTAGTTCTAACTATGTATTGCTACTGCGACGCTGGCAAAATGACGTCTCAGTGTCGACAGCTTGTCCAACGACCGTTGGGAAAAGACTGAGATATGTATTGGATCTTATTCTGCCTTGCTCGGGGAAGTACACGCGTCGGCCGCGGACTGTGCCATCGAAGCTCAATCGCGTCGCGGTGGCCGCCTTGGGTGCCGATGGTACAGTGCGTCGCCGACGCCTTCTCTTGCCGCGGCAACGGCGCAAAAGAAACTCGGTGGTTCACATGACAAGGCAGCAAGTCTTTGCATTTGTGATCTGACTTCACGAGGTACATGTACTAGGCTCCATGCGCGACGGTTTACTCCGACGCCACCCGATGGGTGTCCTCATCGCCTTTCACTCATACCTGCTCTAGGATCGCCCGGGCTCGCACCCGACAGCGTTATCACAGTTCGATGCTCCGTCAAATACGATGCCTCCAGCAGTTGGCGACAAAAGCCACCACAAAAACGCAGAGCAAGTGTCGAAAAGTGAAAATCTACTTGGTAATAATGGGCGTAAACATGGAGAAGGGCTCTTCTTCCTCGTCGGCCACGTCGTGGCGTCCGTTCACGCGCTGCACCTGGCGCGGCGCAACGACGCTCGGCGTCGTCGGCTCGAGAATGATCTCGCTTGCATACGACGCCGACGGCGGCGATGCTTCGTACTGCATGCGGTGCACCTCGTGCTCGGCGTCCACGGCCGCGACCGCATCGGGCATTGTCGTCGCGTAGCGTTCGCGGAGGCAGTTGCTGCGCGGGTCAAAGGCCAGCGGAATGGACCCGAGCGTACCATCGAACCGGTTCTTGCGAATGTCGAGCTTCATCTCGCCCTTGATGCGCTGTAGAATGAGCACGTTGTCGGCCTCCTGCGTCGCCTTGGCCGTGCCAAAGACGGACGAGAGACTCAAGTCGGTATCGTCTTGCTCCTTGCGCGGGTGCACGACGAGGGTTATGTGCACGTTTTTGGCTGACGCAAACTTGCGAAACTAGGAATGTATCAATGTATCAGTAAAAATACGCAGAAGAAAAATATAAAAAATGAAACATCACCTTGTCGAGCGCTGCGTCTTGGCGCTCGAATTTGTCGTACCCGCGGCCTTGCCCCGACATCATAAACTGAATGTTGTCGAGGAGGATGTGCTGCACGTCGTACGCGTACACGGCGTACTCCATCGCGTCAAGGACCTCGTCCACATCCGTCGAGCCAAAGAAGCGTAAAAAGTACATGGGCAGCTGCTCGAACGCGTCCGCCGTCTTTTCAAAGAGCGGCAGGTTGCAAGCAAGGGGCTCGCCCGCCATCTGCGTGAGCATCTTGTGCACGAGGCGCGTGTTCTTAATCTCAAACGAGCCCCAGAGCGTACTCACCCCCTGTGCGCACCTACATCATCACCACAGTCAGCGGTATCTTTGTGGCGTAAGACTACCAGTCGATCGATAGCTGGCTGAGCAGCGTCGTCTTGCCACAACCGGTTGGGCCCGTGAGCACAGTGACTTCGCCGTTCCGGAAACCCTTCATGTACGAGTTGAGGGCCGGGAGCGTCCGCGACTGCACACCACTCGCACGCAGTGGGTTCAAGAGCTCTTCGAGCACCTAGGACAGAAATGGCCGTAGGAATAGCATGAGACGCAGGGTATATTACGTCGCGCCGGAGTTGATCAAAAGTTGCGATCTGCGCATGCGGCTTGCGCTCGGCCTTGTCGATCGCCGACTGGAGGTTCATCTCCGAGAGGAGCGCGTCGTTGGCGTCTTTCGCTTGGGACCGCACAATGTACGTACGCTGGACGCCGAGCTTGAGCGCAAACTTCTCGACGCTGTCTTGGCCGTGCACATCGCTGTCCATCCAGAGGTAGATCGTGTTGAAGCGCTCGAGGAGGGGCAACACGGCCGGGGGCAGCGACCGGCACCCGTTCGGGAGAGAGACCGCCGGGAGCCCCGTGGCTTGGTGCACGGCCATCGCGTCAAACTCGCCCTCCGTGAGGACGATCGAGGTCGCAGCCGTAGGCACCGTGTTCCACCCAAAGAGGCCCCACGACCCGCCTTTCGGTACGAGCCGCTGCTTGGATTTGTCGTCGATGGCACGCACTTTGAGGCGCACGACGTTGAACCGGTTGGCGTCACCAGCCACCGCAGTCGTGTCGGCCTCGACGCCCATGAGCGAGAGATCCGAGTCGCGGGCCATCCAAGGAAACGTAGCGCACCACTTGTGCGACTGCGTCTCGCCGTCGTAGAAGGGCTGCTCGATCGCACCGACGCAGTACTTTTTGAGCACCTCGGGCGACAAGCCGCGCGTGCTCGTGAGGTAGTCGAGGACGTGCTTGCAGTCGTCGTCGTCGTGCAAGTTGCGCTGAAGCGCGATCGACTTAGCGTTGTCGAGCACTGAGATGACCTTGGGCTCGTCATCGGTGTAGCGCGCCGAGTCGGCGTAGCCCATCGCGGCTGGCACAACATCGTTGCCACCGAGCTACGCATTGCGTGTGGTTTTGGCCGTGGGATCACGCCAAGATGCATACCTTTTGGCGAAAGGCAAACCAGCTGCCGCTCGCGCCGCAGCGGTGGCAGAGGTACACGCCATTGGTCTTGGCGACGTAGAGCTTGAAGAGGTTGTCTGGTCGGCCCTTGGTCGCATGGCAGAACGGGCAGTCGCGCACAATGTAGTGCGTCGGCGTCTCCTTGAGTGCGAGGCCCTTCCGACGCAAGAAGTCGTCGATGACCGTGTGATCGTCCATCTCGTAGTATTTGGAGACAAAAGTCTTGGCGCTCGGCGCGCTGAGGTGGCGCTGAGAAGACGCGCAGAAGGGTCCGTGGCCAGCGAGGCGCATGGGCGAGTACCGCTGGAGCAGGCCTGCGCGGAGGAGGCGCGTCGTCGAGAGCACGCGGCGCATGCTGCTGGCCGGTCTGGAATTCTTTTTTTGACCAATGAAATTGAGGAATTTTGTCCAATCAGAGCGAGGTTGAACTTGGGTTTCGATTGGCGCCAACAAGTTGGATCGATGCGGTAGGGAGCGGACGAGGGCCGCTTGTAGAAGGGACCAATGCGCGAGATGAGCTTTTCTGTCGGAGACAACGTCACCGTCATACTGTTGATGCTATAAAACCAGCTCCGGACCGAAACGACCAATCGGTGCGGATGTCAAATGTGATAAGGTTGGTTGGGCGAACGAGGTGAATGGACAAGGTTTTTTTATTCAGGCATGCAGTTATTCAATATAGCTAGCTATACGAAGCGGACAGGATTCTTATAAAGGTTGTGCCATAGCCACTGTGGGTATTTTGGTGACGCTGCAGGCGAATTCACACGGACAACAAAGCCCGCGTTGGGTAGTCGGGGGCACGCGTGGGGTAAGGAAGCGGGGGCTGCGTTGGGTACGGTGGCACCGGCGTGGCTGTCGTTGGGGCAGGAGTCGCCGTAGTGGGTTGAGGAGTTACGGTTGTCGGCACGGGAGTCACTGTAGTCGGCACGGGCGTCACCGTAGTGGGTCGTGGAGTCACAGTGGTTGGCTGCGGTGTCACCGTCGTCGGCACAGGTGTCGCCGTAGTCGGCTGCGGTGTCACTGTCGTTGGGGCAGGCGTCACTGTCGTTGG
>NW_008246071.1:523508-523745 GCF_000281045.1 Saprolegnia diclina VS20
CGGATGTTGGGGCCGGACTCGTCGGTGCTGGCGTCGAAGTGCACGGTGACACATGTGGCGTTGGCTGTGGCGTCGAAGTGCACGGGTTCACATAAGGTGTCGGTGCGATAGTCGTCGGTGTCGGAGTAGGCTTCACGGTTGCTGTCGTCGGTGTTGGTGTCGGCACCACAGTGGCCGTCGTTGGTGTCGGTGTCGGCATCACAGTGGCCGTCGTGGGCGTCGGCGTTGGCTTTACGG
>NW_008246071.1:523849-555784 GCF_000281045.1 Saprolegnia diclina VS20
GGGCCAGAGGTTGTCGAGCTCGGAGCAAAGGTCGACAGTGCTGGTCCAGTGGTTTGCCCCACGGCCAAGGCGACAAGAAACCCCGCAAAAAGCAGCGAATGCTTCACCACGACCATCTTGATGTTGGTCGTCGGCTTCCAAAGTGGAAATGAAGTTGGCGTTGTAGCCTCCTGCAAAGCTCATCTCGGCAAAGATGTTGGCGTTCGAGCATCTCGTGAACGACGCCGCTACATCTCGGCGGAAAGGGCCCCCGAGAGCTAAGATTAACAAAACGTTAGCAAGGCCGGTTCGGAAACGACCGACCGCTGTGCCATGCATGACCGACTCGGTGCTAAGAGCTGTCGCAATACACAAAAGCAATGAACTCTTCGAGCCTGTCACTGGATATTTGATGGGTGAACAAAAACACGCTCGACGCATCACACGCAGACCAACGCCGCGTCAAGCCTCCAAGGGCGGACACGAGAGCAACAACTCAACTTATCCTGCGATGCGCTCGCTGTGTGCACAAAATGACGCCCAGAAGAAGCGGTGATGCAAGCGACGTGTGCTTCTCGCGCCTTGATGAACGCGTATGCGCCTTTCGGTACAGCAAACAATCACCGTAGTACAGTACTTGTACACATGTATGAACGGCAACGAGAAAGTGCTATATAGAGCGCCTACTTTTACACGCATCTTATAAACGTCTATTTTGAGATCGGTTTTGGCGCCGCTGACCATAGTTTCATGCTCAGCGGGCTCTTCTCGTACGGGCGCCCGGAGGACGTCGCTCCGTTCATTACGGACGACAAGGTGCGAGCTTTCTATCGACAGTATTGCATGTATGGACGCATTATCCTTAGCTCCACTTTGTCCTCTCGCGCTGGCTGCAATCGTGGCTCGGCGGTGTGTACATCCGACGTGCGCTCAGCGCGCACATCAAAGTCAACGTGCTCCAGGTGGCCGTGTTCCTCGTGCCACCGGGCCTTGGCGCCGGCCTCAGTGTCGTGGACTTCGAGCTGCACGTCAAGGCGGTCGTCTTTGGCTTCTCGGTCGTCGCCCTTGTCGTTGTCTTGCAAAGCATCGTGTTTCTGCTACGACGCAACCACTTGGCGCCGCGGCGCGGAACGCGCAAGAGCATCGACGACACCGACACGCACGTGACCAACAAGCTCTTCTCGTCGCTGCTCCTCGATATGCTTTTCCCGCCCAAGCGGCTCCTCGACGAGACGATTGGCCTCTCGCTCACCTTTTGCATGGCCGGCCTCGTCATGCAGCTCCTCTCGGACCGTGATCTTGGTGCCTACGCCAGCACCTACGCCAACTGCGACATTGTCGAAAACGTCTTGGGTTGGACCGTCTACGCCACGGCGCAATATCCGATGAGCGCGAGGAGCCCCGTCGACGTCAATACGTGGCGCGTCGGTGCGCCCACCGCACTCGACGACGTCCAGCGCGCGGTCTACGTCACGGGGCTTGCGGGGCTCGACTGGATCTTCAAGACGGTGGTGCCGTCTGCTCTCACGGCTCGCTTAGTCGTGCGCTACTGTCTCTTCGCGACACCGGTACTCTTGAACTTTGGCGTACTTCCGCCGACGACAGCGCTCTTTGAGTACCTCGTGGAGCAGGCGCTTGGCATTGGATTCGGTCATGTGCCGTGCGAAGACGCATTTCTACTGCTCATGTACGCCGTCGCCTACGCCGTGGCAACCGGGCTTATCGCAGCAAGCACCTCGGCGCCCCTACCTGTCTCGCTGGGGCTGGCGGCGGCGCTCGGGCGGTGGCTTGCCTCGAGTCGTATACGCTCGTGGAATGAGACGCTAACGCGAGAGATTCTCATGACAACGTCGACCAAAGTCGTGCCATTCTCGCCCGACCATGAGCGAACCATGGTCTCCGAAGCCGACTTGAAGGGCTCGATGGGCGACGTTCCCGAGCTCTGGCGATATACGCTCTTCGACAGCGATCGCGTGCTCTCAGCGCTGCGATATGCTTTTGTCATGACGCTCTCTGCGGGAGCCGGCGCCGGTTTTGCGAGTATCTCCGACTCAGATCGGGACCAATGCGGCAGCTACCTCGTACGTCCTTGCTCTTTGTGGTGTATGATGCTAATGGCGACCGTATAGCTCGAGCTTTTACTCGGTCTCTGGGTGGTCGTGCAACTTCGTGTTTTGATTCCGACGTCGGCGCGAGTTCGTCGGTGGTCATGCTACATCCCAGACGGCCTTCTCAATGCCGTTGGGTGGCTTCTCGACCGCCTCTTGCGCGTGGTGTTGTTGCTGCTGCTTGGCTGTTTCTTTGCCCGAGACGCCATGTCGGCCACCTGCGCATGGACACCGTGCACCGCCGCGTACAGCTCGATTGCCATGGTGCACGCGTACACGATTTGCCAGCGCCACCCGTGCCGCGCAACCTACATTGTACAGATTCTCCTATTGTATGAGGGTGTTGTACTATCGCATTGTGCTAGATGGCGCTCGCGGGTCTTGGTGCGCTTTGTGCGAATCTGAGCTTTGCCATCGCCCTCTTTTTGGCTGCGCTCGTTCCGCCGCGCTTCTGGCATGGCCTCGAGCTCCTGCAATACATGCGCGTTGTGATTTCCAGTACAGTGTTTGAGCCCAAACAGCGTTTCGACTACTGGATCCTTGTCACGATGCTGGCAACGCCGATTTCGTTGGCCTCGTTGTTGGTCGCGACCGTCCTCGTATCCCCCCTCTTTCCTTTCTGCGGTTCGACCCTCTTTCTCGTGAGCTCTGAATCTGAATCTGAATCTGAATCTGAATCTGAATCTGAAACGATCCTGTATGTTGTAGGCGGGATTTCCGCGGCCCCGACGCTTCTGGAGCACATACGAAACGTGGCACGACGGCGAGGACGCTTGCTACTATGAGCACTTTTTCGATGCGCTCACCCTCGAGCTGCCATCGCTCTTGGCTCCTGCGTCGGTCTTGCACCAGCGGTCGCACCAAGGCGGCCACGACATATACCTCCTTCGCGTCGACAATTTTCTCGGCCTTCTCGAGGTGCTCGAGCTCAGCACCGACTACTGCGTCGTGCGCTTTAAGGGATTGGAGCTCCAGGAGACGACGAGCTGTCACCATCTCGAAGCGTCCAAGGTACACCATCTCCTCTCACAGTCGACACACGACACGTGTATTATTAGCTCGACGATGTCATTGCCGACGCCTTTGACGAAGCAAACCCGAGCGAGGACGACGCACCGCACCGACTGCCGTCGCCCCGCACGTTTACCGTACGTACATTGCTCCACAACCATTTTTGATGGTAACGATTGTAGCCACTACTGCGGACGCCGATTCGCATGTACAACATTTCCACCGTGACGCTCGTGGACTTTCTGGACGACCCGAAATGCCTCGACCTCATCCACGAGGCCTTTTACGTCACTTTGGTTTCGGAGCTCAACCGCGTGACGCACGGGTCGGTACCTGAGATTTGGCTCTCGTTTCCCGTCTCGATCTCGGGCTTGGATTTCGTGCTCAAGGAGTTTCCGACGCTCTACTGGGACTATTTGCAAAGCAAAAACAAAAAACAGCGACACTTTCAAAACCCCCGCGATATTCTCAAGGTAGACAGATTCCTCGAGTCCGGGCGTCAACACGATGGTGTAGGCCGAGGAAATACCGGTGCCAACGCCAACGCCGCCATCGCGCGAGCCGCGTCGGTCGTCGCTCAAGCTCGCCACCGACGCCATTTTACGCCTCGTGACGCACCTCAAGCCCGTGCGAGCGTCTGTCTCGGCCGCGCCAAAAGCGCGACCGTCGGTGAGAGCCCGCGAAGAGCGCACGGCGTCGCAGAAGGAGCGTTTGGAAATCGCGTACGGTCTCAACGACACGGAAGCCGCCAGTGTCGACTACGAGTCACTGGCAAAGCAGCGACCGACGGTTGTGCACGGGCGTCGGTCCTTCATGTGGGGTGACATTGAGAGCCACGAGGAAGCGTCGACGCCATTTGTCAACCCCGGCGTCGCTGTCCGAGCGTCGTTTCTCAAGGACCGGTGGAACAAAGTGACGGAATTCCACCTTCTCGCGGCGTCATGTTTTGCGATTGTCGAAACCCTTGGGTTGCCGTTTATGGCTTTGAAACTCACGAAGTTTCATGGAATCTCGTAGGTTTGGGGTCCACGAAAAGCGCGGGCCGAGCCATATTTTCGACTGCTTTCAGGGCCATTTTCCGCGGTCCCTCGAGAACGACTGGCTCCAGGCGAACACAACCTTATATGATGTTGTCGTGCGTGCGTACCGGCTTGCGGTACGTCATGCTTTGATCGCATGTCCAATGGTCTAAATCAATTCGGATAAATAGGTCAAAATGGGCCTCGACAAGTTTGCGCAAGGCGACACCGATCTGTACGACACGCCAGACGAACTCGAAGCCACGATCCAACACTACCAGTCCAAGTGGCACATTGGGCCGCGTCACACCGCCACGTACAGCACTGACAGCGATTTCGCTCATTTGAAAATACTTGGATTTGGTTTAGGTGGAAATACTACATCACGACGAACCGACCGAACCTCTTTGCCCTCACCAAGAACGCCAATGGCCAGTACATGTCGAATGTCTATACCCTTGGCCGGTACGTAGTCAGAACATCTCGAGGCCGGCCAACCGTGGTTGACGTAGGCAAGACGCCACGCTGGTGGCACTCAACCGTGCGGCGTGCGAAGGCACGTGGCATGGCCTTGCCCTGGAGCTGCTCTACATGACCAACGACGACGACGAGCGCTTCTCGGTGCGACGAGCCATTGTCTCTCGAAACCTTATCGCGCTGATTAGATCCAGTCCAATGCACAGCTACTTCGCAACCTCCTCGTGCAGTCGGCGGACCCACCCTTGGGCTACCCTATCTACTGCACTGGCGCCGTCTTTATCAAGCTCTAACACTAATCCTAAAGCTACTTTTTCGCTGCATACGACGCAGAACGAGTAATAGTTAGATATGTGATTGCGGTCCCACTTAGTGCATTGCGATCGGGGCGAGCGGGAGACCGTACTCGTCGACCATTGGGTTGCGTTGCTCCTTCCGGTCCGTCGCGGTCGTCGGCGCCGCGGGCAGATCCTGCGCGAGGTACGACGGCGTCGCGTCGACGGGCGCTGCCGCTTCTTCCATCGCCCACTCGTCTTCGAGGCCTTCGAGCTCCGCCTCAAGCTCCGACTCGTCAATGTCTTGGCCAATGCTATGTGAATGCATGTGAGCTTGATGGTCGGTTGATGCGGACAACGACGTACCCATACGACCGGCCCAAGATATCTTGGATCTCGTTCATGTCTTCGAGGAGGTCAGCCATGTCGTCTTGCGTATTCTACACCGAGTCGCATGCGTGCTTACAGGTAGGACGATGCGTACCTCGAGCTCTTCAAAGTTGAATTTCTTGTGCTCGGCCTTGAGCTGCGCCGTCGCCGTCTTCATCGCCGAGACCGTATCGAGCGAGTCCTTGGCCGTCTCGATCGCAAACGTCGCCTGAAACTCGTCAGATGACGTAGCACGTGCAATGTCGTACCTGCTCAATGTTGAACGACTGCGCCGAGAGGCTGTCGCGCTGCTGCTCGTACATCTTCTTGCGCTTGAGCGTCTGGAGCGCGCGCTGCTTGATCGATGCGAGCGCCGGACCTCGCGCCTTGGTCATCTAGGCGCAGCGCGTGACGCAGCGATCGCGCTTGACGCGCGTCGTACCTGCTCCTTGTACTTTTTGAGCTCTTGCTCCAGCTTGTCAATCTAGCAACGCTCAAGATGACGCGAGGCCGAGCTGCGCATGGAGGTACCTTGGTGTCGAGGTTGTCGACGCGGCCCTCGACGCGGCCATGCACGTCGGCAATGTTGACAGCCGGCGCCTCCGGTTTCTTCTTCCCAAAGATGCGATTCATTTCGTGCTTGCGGCAAACTGACGCGTCGTGGCCGGCAGACAATTGTAATACGATATTTTATTCTTTCTCCCTATCGTTTAAAGTACATACATATGGGTAGTTCAATGTATTATATTGCATGCGCAGGCGTGAAAGTCTAAAATAATGCAGCCAGCGTTGGACAGCACAATCACTCTGCATACAAATAGCTCGGATGCACGTCCCACGAAGACGACCATGTCCGTGTGGATGCTCCGTGGAGAAATGAACTGCAGTGGAGTAGACGTCGTCATTTCTGGTTGACATCCCTCCCCGCGGTTCCTCTCTCCAACGCCGCCAGGCTCAGGTCAATCCATTTCCACCTCTTTTCACTAGGTTAAACACATTTTACACGCTTTTATACACATAAAGCACGGATAAAACCTAAGAACAGAGTGAGAACCCTAGTGAAAGGAGCATACGTAAAGCACTGTGGCTCGCTTATGTTCCTTAGGAGATTGAGATCGCTTGCTAAGGATGCCCGAACAAAGCCCTAAGGAAATAGGACCTTGGCTTGGGGCCAATGGACATGTCCGTAATAATGTGGAAGATATTGTCACGATACGAGGACGAGTATCAACATGACTCGATTCCGCTGCGGCTCTTCTAAAAGGAAGGCAGTTTGATGGCCAGTTTGCCGCTTGGGACGAGAATGCACTCTGCCAGCATGCAACCTCCACCGAGATCCAATGGAAGGAACGAGTGGGAGCCGATGTACAGATTCCTCGCTTCATCCTTGGGAAGTTCTGCATCGTTCGATGGTTTGGATGATGTCCTTGTCGGCAGTTGGCTTCACCTTCAACGAGAGAAAAAGTGCACCCTAGCGTTAACCCAATTCTGCGGGCTAATCCTGTGTCGTCGTGCTTCGACACGGAGACCAAGTCGACGCGTTGGTGCAGCGCTTGTCCCTATGGAAGGCTCCCTGCACAGAGCGAGTCAGCAGCGTGGCACCGCTCCCATCTTATTCTTCTTGGTCGACAGCCGATACGTCCCTGTCGCGCACGTCATTCCAAGCGCAACGCTCGCTGACGTCCACTCGTTTCCCTCGCAAATACCACAACACGCACCACAAGGCTCTACCTCCTTCACTCGCCTCCAAGTATCGAGGAACCAAGCCTCGTCCTTCGTCCTCCTACGCTCACAAGACATGGTGGCGCCATCTTGGTCACCATGGCGTCGACCTCTCCCAGCGCTCGCGCGTTCCGATTGGTCGGCGCTTTCGATTGGTCGAGTGGTGATATCCAATGGTCTATTTTCGCGGGTTTGTCCCAAAATCCCAAGCCATGTCGAGGCCGCGGCGCGGTCTCTTTTTTTACAGGATTTCGGCCACGTATACAAACAGCAAGGTAAATCCCATTTCGTGGTATAAAATGACGCCGCTGAGCGTGTGGGGGAATCCACGGGCCAGTGATTTCGAGCCTACGTCAGATTCGCTTCTTCTCCATTACCCAGCAGCAAGATGCCCCCGAAGAACACCCGTGGCCGTCGTGGCGCCTCCAAGGGCGGCAAGGCCGCCAAGAAGGACGAGAAGGCCGAGTTCGTCCCCGCCGAGCGCACGCTGGCCGACAAGCTCGCGGACGATGGCATCATCGCGACCTGCGCCATGAACGCCCGCTCGGTGCATGAGAACTTCAAGGACATCAACGTGCTCGACTTCTCGATCACGTACTTTGGCAAGGTGCTCATGGAGAGCTGCGACATCTCGCTCAACTACGGCCGCCGATACGCGCTCATCGGCCGCAACGGCTCCGGCAAGTCGACCTTTATGAACGTGCTCGGCGCGCGTGGCATCCCGATCCCCGACTCGATCGATATCTACCACCTCAAGCACGAGATTGAGCCGTCCGACATGACGGCGCTCGAGGCCGTCATCACGGTCGACGAAGAGCGTACCAAGATCCAGACCGAGGTCGACGAACTCTCGGAAAAGATGCTTGACGAGGGCCTCCCGGACGACCAGGCTGAGAAGATCACGAACCGCCTCACCGACTTGTACGAGCGCTTGGACGAGATGGACGCCGACTCGGCCGAGATCCGCGCCCGCAACATCCTCCGCGGTCTTACGTTCTCGGACCAGATGATGCAGAAGAAGACGCGCGAGTTTTCCGGTGGGTGGCGCATGCGTATCGCACTCGCCCGTGCGCTCTTCATCCAGCCGACGCTTCTCCTCCTCGATGAGCCGACCAACCATCTCGATATGGAGGCCGTCGTGTGGCTCGAGGACTACCTCTCCAAGTGGAAGAAGATTCTGCTGCTGATTTCGCACTCGCAAGAATTCATGAACGGCGTGTGCACCAACATTATCGAGCTCACGCGCAAGAAGCTCGAGTACTACTCGGGTGACTACGACACGTACATCAAGACCAAGGAAGAGAAGGAAGAGAACCAGATGAAGAAGTACGCCTGGGAGCAGGACCAGATCAAGCACATGAAGGACTACATTGCCCGCTTCGGTCACGGTTCCGCCAAGCTCGCCCGTCAGGCGCAGTCGAAGGAGAAGACGCTCGCCAAGATGGTGCGCGAAGGCCTCACGGAGAAGGTCGTCAAGGAGATGGAAGGCGACTTCAAGTTCCCCAACCCCGAGCGCCTCCCGCCGCCGGTGCTCATGTTCCAGGAGCTTGCCTTTGGCTACCCCGACTGCCCACTCCTCTACGAGGGTGTCGAGCTCGGCTTGGACATGGACTCGCGCGTCGCCCTTGTCGGCGCCAACGGTTCGGGCAAGACGACGCTCCTCAACCTCATCACGGGCGACCTCACGCCGGTCAAGGGCAACATCCGCCCGCACTCGAAGCTCCGTGTCGCTCGCTTCACGCAGCACTTCGTCGACGTCCTCGACATGACCAAGTCGCCGCTCGAGTACTTCCGTTCGCTCTTCCCGACCAAGAGCGTCGACGACGTCCGCTCGTACCTCGGCCGCTACGGCATCACGGGCGAAGTCCAGACGCAGATCATGGGCCAGCTCAGTGACGGCCAGAAGTCGCGCGTCGTGTTTGCGTTCATTGCGCAGCAGAACGCGCACATGCTCCTCCTCGATGAGCCGACGAACCACTTGGATATGGAGTCGATCGATGCGCTCGCGCGTGCCATCAACGCGTTCGAGGGCGGCATGCTCCTCGTGTCGCACGACATGCGTCTCATCTCGCAGGTCGCCAAGGAGATTTGGCTCGTCGAAGACAAGACTATCCGCGTCTACGAAGGCGAGATTTCCGACTTCAAGATGCGTGTCCGCAAGCAGCTCAAGCTCGACTAAATACTTTTTCACTCCTCTCTTCTTGAACTTAATAGACAACTCTACTACTCGTTACTTCAGACCCTTTCGTAAGGTTATCGTGGTTTGTCTTAGGCTTCTTCTTGGTTGTTGTCCTCGGCCAGCATCGGCGCCGCTGCCTCCTCGCTCGCCGACGCGATCACTGTGAGCTCCTTGGCATCGTCGCCTTCGTCGTCGGTCGACTCGTCGTCGTCCTCGTCCGACGGCGCGCGCGGCGGCAAGAGCGCCGGCGCCGGTGTCGGCAGCAGCCGGACGGGACTACCGCCGGCCGAGCACGCGCTGCTGCTTCGACGCCGAAGGAAACCAGTCTTGTACTTGTGCGACTTGTTGAGAATCACGAGCTGGTGGCGGTCCACGAGGAGGCAGCCGCACTTGGCGCGCTATAGAGCGTCGGTACCCTACGAGCTGTATGGATCGGAGGAGTGTATACCTTGCCGAGGCCGTGGTCCTTGGAGGTCGAGAAGACCGTGATGAGCCGCGCGGCTTTGCTCAGCGCCACGCCCTGCGTGCACGCTTCGTGGGCGCGGACAACATGCGAATATTGATGGCGCGCCAAAAAGTCGTCGAGCGCCGTCGCGCCAAAGCAAATCGCACTGCCCCCCCGGGCGCTCTTGCCAAAGCCGTGCTTGTCCAAGCATACCTCCTAGCCGTTCATGAGGTTCCATTTGCGACCTGGCGACCAACTTGTACCTGGTCGAGTGCGACGGGGTCGGCCCACATGAGGTCTTCGGCCATTTGCAGCCACACGGACTTGGACTCGGCGCCTTTCCCGAGTACGTCAAACGACGCGAGACGAGGAATCTACACGAGGCGCATCAGTTGAGGAGATGGGATTTCTCATACATTTTGAATCGAGTCGACTTGCCGCTCGTTCTCAATCGGGCCTAGTCAACGCATGAGCTGTTGGTCAGCAATGCTAAGACGTACGGGGAATGCCGCCGTGGGCACAGAACACGTCGTCGTCGATGACGGCAGCGAGTGGCATGCGATCAAAGGCATTATTGACCTATCGCAATCGTCCTAGCGCGCGTTGCTGCGCACGTGTGCACCTGGTGCCACACGATGCAGCCTTCGTCGTTCCCAAACCGCTTCTTGCATTGCGCGAGGAATGAGCCGATGCCGTAGTGCTCTTCCCAGCCGTTCACGGCGCGCGTCTCGTGGTTGCCGCGCAGCATGACGACCTTGGTCGGGTGCATGATCTGGACAAGATATGTCCACATTAGCAATGCTGCATCCGAGTGGTACCTTTTGCGCAAAGAGGTACGCGATGCACTCGAGCGACGAGAGACCGCGGTCGACATAGTCGCCGAGGAAGAGAAACGACCCGGCCGTCAAGCCCATCCCAAGGCGCCACAAGTTCTCCGAGAAGAATTTGAGGTCCGCGAGGTTGCCGTGGATGTCGCCAAACACATACACAGGACTCTAGACATCCATGGTTGTCAAGTGCGTGCGCCTCGAATTCGCATGTTCGTACTTCCATGGCCACGCAGCGCGCTTCGCTTTCAAAGATTGTTGCTACTTGCTGCGCGAGCGCGAGCAGATCCGTGCTAAACTCAAACGAGTTGAGGTATTGAATCGCCTTGAGCGGGTTGGTAAACGCCTAGAAATGGTGCCTGAGGTGCGCGCACTCGGACGCGACAGATGAACCTCGCTCACACGCGCTGCGACGCGGTTTGGAATTTGCTTGGGAATCGCCCGAAGCACGTTGCTCGTCGCGATGCTCACGTGGCGCCCGAGACCCGCGGCGACGTGGCGCTCGCGCGGACCGTCGTCCGTCACGGAAAACATCGACGGCGCCATCGACCGAGCCGGCTTCTTCGCCCGCCCTTGGATCGCGCTGTCGCGCTCGGTCGTGAGGGCTTGCACCTGGAGCTGCATCTCGGCCATTTGATCGCGCAAGCGCTGTCGCTGCATGAGAAGATGCGTCACAGAGGAAGGCCGACCTGGATCTCGAGAAGCTGCTGCTTGTGCACAATGTCGGCCTCCGTCTGGCGCCGAGGGCTCTGGACCGCATGGCGAAAGTGCTTGGCTCCCCGAGTGTACGCGGCCCGCGGCGACCCGACTGCGTCGACCTTGTCCTCGTACGTCGCCATCCCGTCCATGCTCGACCTCGTGGAATGCTGTAACTAGAACTGGCTCGTAACCGCTTCGACACCAAAATCCGGAAACGCATCCGGAAGCCATCCTAGCACTTGTACGCGAACATCGCAACACCACGTCGTCCCAGCGTCGTACCGGCCAGCCAAGACCACCAAGATTTTATATACTTGGATATTCATAGCCACTAGCATTGATCAAAGTCCTTGCGCGCCAACTCAAGTGCACTCGTGGTGCATTCGCTTGCGACAACAATGAATGCTCTCCAAGACCTTGCCCCATTCAAGTACGGTAGGAAAGTGAAATAGTGTATAGGGCACTCGATTAAGTGCGACTCTGGTGAAACCGGTTCCAGTGTAACCGATGGACGAGGCGGCCAAGGTGCGCGAGGCGGCGTGGCTTGTTGAGGACGCGTTCGTTGGCATCGCCCGCCCGCACCCCGACAGCTCGCAGTCCATTAACGTTGCATGCTTTAACCTCTCGTACCGACTCTACTACCCCCGGCGGCTCGCGGTGCTGCTCCTCCTCCTTCTCTCATATGTTGAAGTGCCCTTTTGGTGCCGCGGTGTCGATGCCCGTGCGCCGTGCGGAGACCCCGGCGCGTCTGTAACGCCGCTGACCTTTAACCTTCCGACGCTGTCGCGGTCGACGGCGTTGCTGGTCGAGTTGTGCTGCCTCGGCGTTGTCGGTGCGAGTGATCTCCTTCTCGTGGTCGCCCTTCGACGCCACTTTGCTGCTCGGCGCGATCGGTACGCTCGTGTTTGTTTACGGAGGCTAATGACAATGAACATAGCGTCCTGGTACTGCTGCTCACTCTCGCCGCGTGCATGAACCGCCTTTTCCTTGACGAATTTGCAGCTCAAGTCGCCCTTTTCTTGCGCCTCGGCATCTTTGTGCTGACGTTCCAGACGGTCCGGAGCACGTACCTCAAGATGTTTGCCGTGCTTAACAAGGTCCAGCACATTCTGAGCCTCGTCGCAGTGTACGTGTGCTTCTTTGGCTGGCTCGCTACGATCTTATTTCAAGACACTGCCGAAGTTACTCGCCCTTCGACACCTACGCTAACGCGTCTCACGCGCACTCTAGGCGGCACCATGTCGACGTACGTCGAGTCGTCGTGGCAAATGCTCATTTTGCTCACAACTGCCAACTTTCCCGACGTTATGCTGCCAGCGTACAACAAGAGCCGGTGGCAAGCGACCTTCTTTATCTTCTTCCTCTGCTTTGGGCTCTTCTTCCTTCTCAACGTCATTCTCGCCCAAATCTTCTCCAATTACCAGCACATCGCATCGTCGGAAGCCATTGATCTCGACGACAACCGACAACGCATGCTCACCGAGGCGTACGAGCTCCTGAGCAGCATGCGGCCACCGCCGTCCCCGCTGCAAGAAAAGCAAACACTCATGTACTCGACCTCGCCACGTCGACACCCGCTCAACATCGATGCCGGACCGAGCCTAGACGTGAGCTTGTGCCATCAAGTGCTGCTCGAGTTGCAGCGGTACCGTGCGGCGCCACGCACCACGCAGAGCCACCGCCTTTTGATTGTGGAAGAGCTGGATGTCAAGGGTCTTGGCTTCATTGCGCGACATGACTTTACGCGCCTTTGCGAGGTCATGCTGACGATAACGCGTGCTCGCGTGCACCAGCCGTCCGAGATACAGCGCTGGTGTCCGCGCTTTGCGTCCACGCATTGCTTCAGTGTCTTTTGTACGTAACCAATTTTCCTTGCGAGAAACGTCATTCACTCGCATGTCGATACTAGGTCGCACGGTGCAGCACCGGTTCTTTGAACTCAGTATCGACATCCTCCTCGTCCTCAACGCGCTTGTCATCATGATCGAATTTGCGACGCCGGCGCATGCAACCGGCTTGCGCAACTGGGAGCTCGTCGACTCGGGCTTCTCACTGGTCTACGTGCTTGAAATGCTCTGCAAGCTGCTCGTTTACGGCGCCAGCGCATACTGGGATGACGGTCGAAACCGTTTCGACGCGCTCATCACCGTGACTTCGCTTGTCATCGATGCTTACGCCTACATCCCGAACGCGTACAACGACCACATGATGGTCAAGGTGCTTCTGACGACGCGCTGTCTTCGGATTCTTCGGCTCATCATGAACGTTTCCCACTACCGCGTCATCTTTCTGACGTGGCTGCGCCTCCTCCCCGTCGGCAAGAGCTTGCTTCTCGTGCTCTTTTGCAACATGAACCTCTTTGCTGCGCTCGGACACGTACTCTTTGGGGGAAAGATCACACCGAACCGCATGACGAGCGAGTTTCCCGCCTCGAGCTACACGACGAGTGGATACGCGGCCAACAACTTTAACGACATTCCGAGCGGCATGGTGACACTCTTCGAGCTCCTCGTTGTCAACAACTGGTTTGTAATCGCTGAGGGCCACGTGCTCGTGACGTCGATCTACGCGCGCTTCTTCTTTATCGCGTTTTGGCTCCTGGGCGTCATCTTGACGCTCAACCTCTTTGTGGCTTCGATTCTGGTGCGCAGTTCATGTCATGGTAGGCTCTGAAATACGGTGCGTAGGACGCGTTCGCTCTGGAGTTTGCTTCGAACCAGCGTCAGATGACCGTCCTCAAGCCGTTCGCGACCACCAGTACCAGCAGTCCCTTGGCCCACACGTTCCTGCCATCGCCGTGACGGCACCACGGAATAGCGCAATATGTCTTCGTGGAATCAGATGTCATTGGCGAGATAGCCTTGAGAGCCATCCATTATCGCATGTAGTGAATACTTAGGCTGTCCACTGACGGTCGCTTTGAAAGGCATTTTAGACGGGTCAACGCAGCGGTTCGAAAACTTAAACCTTTGATTCGCAATGCTTACACGAATGATTTTACCAGAGCCACGATCTGCTACTTGCTACCACGGGTTGTGAATCGCGTCCCACGTCACGTTTACTCAAAGTCATTCGATCGAGCGCTTTCCGAACCCAGAAAGAATCCGAGCGAGTACGGATCGAATCCCAGCTTTGTTGCCGTCTTGCAGGGCTGCAGCCTTGACCGCAGCAGCGCGCTTCTGGGTCGCGGTCAGCGCAGCATTGGGGACCATATGGAAAAGACGCGCACCAACCTTGACAACGTCCTCGACCTTGACGAGCTGTTTTTGCATGACACCCGCACTGGGGGCGCGGACATCGACCGTGACCTTCTCCGTCTCGAGAACGAGAACAACTTCATCGACATCTACATGATCACCGGCATCTTTGGCCCAGCTAGCGACCGTGGCTTCCGAGATCTTGTCGCCCATCGACGGAACCTTGATCGTGATGGGAACACCAACCGTATCTGGGCCGGTAGGTGGCGCCGGCGTCGAAGCAGCACTGGTAGCGCCTTTAGTCAAGCGGAAAAGCGGAGCACCAACCAGCGCCGTGGCGCCGACTGTCGCCAAATGCTTGACAACGACACCTGCTTGCGGCGAGCGCACGTCCACCGAGAGCTTGTCCGTCTCGAGCACAACGACAACTTCATCGACCTCGACGGAGTCGCCGACCGCTTTGACCCACTTGACGACGGTACTCTCCGAGATCCGATTTCCCATCGAGGGCACGGGGACATCGGTCGTGCTGAACTCGCGACGCGCCACATTGGGCGTGGCGACCTGGACGTGGGCAACGGAGGTCATCGGGACGCCGAGGCGAATGCCGTTGAAAGTCGCGGATGAGAGCGCAGGGACGCGGCGACCGGCTGTGAAGTGCGAAGGCGCGCGAACGGCCTTGAGCTTGTGGAGCATGAGTTTGTCAGTCCCAGAGCTCAGTCCCAGTGCCTTGTACATGTATCGCAAGGGTAGAAACTCCGTATCCGAACTATCCGGATGATGATTTAAAGTTGTTTTTCATTAAAATGGGCTCTGAGGCTGGCGACTCACGCATGGATCCCTGTGCACGTAGCGCCCAAAGCGACGCATGATGATAACCCGTGCGTGCGCTAATCGTTTTAGTATCCAATTGATAGTTTGAAATGTGTGAAACGAATTTGTAAAAGCTACAAAAGCTCGCAAACACAAACATGAAGATACTGCATTGTCATCGAGTTTACGAATATGCAATCGACGATGGCGGGTTCGTGGTCGCGGTGGGAAGCTGTTGCGACGTGCTTCTCGTGCCTCTTTCTGCTCGAAATGCTCCTCAAGCTCCTCGTGCTCGGTGTCCGCGAGTGTTGGCGCTCGGGGAAGAACCGGTTTGACGCGCTCATCACTGTCGCGTCCTTGACGATCGACATTTACGTGTATATTCCCAACGCGTACAACAACGATGCAATCGTCAAGCACTGTTTCTCGTGCGAAGAACAGTGCGTATGAGTTTCTTTGCACTCCCGATACATGAATTATGTTGTTGGCGTTCGGTTGTATTAGGTCAAATTTTGACCTTGGAGCCAGATCCAAGTCACGAGAGCCATCCATTGGTTGAATCAGATGTCAGTCGCGCGATGACGTGCCGTGAGAGCCGTCCATTCCCGCACATCGTCGGTGCACCTCGCTCCCTATGCCTAATTGCAGCCTTGACAGCTATAAAGGTACGAGTAGCAAGGCGAGATGGAGCCAACGCTCGCATGGTGATAGCCCCGACGACGACTGTGATGTGGCTCGAGGCCCGGATGTGGAGTGCACATCCCAATGTCCTATTTAGGATCCGACCCCTTGGGCAACATTCGCTCTAAGGCAGGAGCTCTCACTGACAATGCGGCGGCAAGTCTGTGCCCTCTACTACAGTAGTATCTACCGTGCGACGAGCAATACCCGGTAGAAGGTGACAGTACCATTCGGCTGCCTTTGTCCACCATGAGACTTTGTCTGCTGGGCGATATAGCAATCGCTTGTTGGTCGCGCCTAATTAGGATCGACACCCGATCTTGGCGATCAGCAACGTGGCAGTGTCAAATTTCGTCAAGGATGCTCCAGCAACCGCTGCTCGAGCTCGGGCCCGAGGACCGCCACCTGGTCACCAAAGCCGCGTGGCTCGTCGAAGACGCCTTTCGCGGCTTTGAGAAGCCGCATCCGGACGCCACCGTGCGCGCCGTGCAGCTCCTCAAGCTCTACTACCGGCTACGCTACGTGCGCTATTTCGCCGTCACCGTCCTTCTCTCGCTCTCGTACATTGAGACGCCGTATTGGTGCGCCAACAGTGGCGACCACCCGTGTGGCGACCCCGACGACGCCACGACGCCGCTGACGTTTGACATGGCGTGGCTCTCGGGCCGGCAGTCGATGGCGGTTGAAGTCGCCTGTCTCGCTATCATTTGGGGCAACGACATGCTTCTTCTCTCGTCGCTCAAGCGCAAGTACGCAGCGCGTCGCGACCGGTACATATATGCCTCCTTCTCGCAGCTCGCTCAGTCGGCGTAGGCTCGCCGTCTCGCTGCTGTACACGGCCGCGACCGTCAACGTTGTCGTGCGCCTCGCTGGGAACTTTGCCGATGCCGGTCGCGTCGCATCGTTCTTCCGCCTCTTGATCTTCGTTTCATCTCTTCGATCCGCGCGGTCGACGTACCAAAAGCTCTACTTTGTGCTCGGCGAGGTCGGCAACCTCCTCTGCCTCGTGGGGATTTACGTGCTCTTTTGCGGCTGGCTCGCGACGATTCTCTTCCGGGACACGCCGCAAGGTACTCGGATCCACCTGCCGACTACTTGAGTATCATGGACACCTGGGCATGTTTGCGTAGCCGCAATCACGTCGTCGTTTCTCGAGTCCTCGTGGCAGCTGCTCATTCTTCTCACGACGGCGAATTTTCCCGACGTCATGATGCCCGCGTACGCAATGCACCGCGCGAACGCCCTCTTCTTCATTTGCTTTGTGTTTTTCGGGCTCTTCTTCCTCATGAACGTCATTTTGGCCCAAGTCTTTTCCAACTTTCAGTGGGTGGCGTCGCGCGAAGCGGCTACGCACGCTGCCAACCGCGACCGGCTTCTCACCAAAGCCTTCCGCACGCTCGCCGCTGTCCAGAAAAGCCACACCAACGACGAGAGCGAAGACGAGCACATTGCATTGGATCTTCTCGTGTGCTTCTTCACCGAGCTCAACCAGTACAAGGTTATCAAGGCGCTCAAGAAGCGGCACATGAAGGACCTCTTCCACCAACTCGACGAGAACGACGACGGCCGCGTGTACGTGGCGCAGTTTATCGATATTTGCGACGTCATGCGCGCCTACATGAGCCTTCATCGCCCCAAGCCGAGCGAAGTCGACATGTTGTTTCCGGCACTGGCGTCGTCGCCCCGCTATCAACGCCTCTGTAAGAGATGCCATCAATCGGTTCTTATATACGTATTGCGTAGGCACCTACGTGACGCACCGCTGGTTTGAACTCTTCTTTGACGCGCTCCTCGTCATCAACGCGATCGTGATCGTCATCGAGTTTACGACGGATATCGACAATTTCTCCATGTCGGGTTCGTGGTCGCGGTGGGAAGCTGTTGCGACGTGCTTCTCGTGCCTCTTTCTGCTCGAAATGCTCCTCAAGCTCCTCGTGCTCGGCGTCCGCGAGTATTGGTACTCGGGGAAGAACCGGTTTGACGCGCTCATCACTGTCGCGTCCTTGACGATCGACATTTACGCGTATATTCCCAACGCGTACAACAGCCATACCATGGTCAAAGTCCTGCTGCTCGTGCGCTGCTTGCGTCTCCTCCGGCTCATCATGGCCGTCAAGCGGTACAACGTGAAGCGGTGACTGTCGATCCTCATTCGCGCTGGTGTAGCTACCGCGTGCTCTTCTCAGCATGGCTGCGACTCCTTCCTGTCGGCAAGAACATTCTGCTCGTGCTCTTTTGCAACATGAACCTCTTCGCCCTTGTGGGGCACCACCTTTTTGGCGGCAAAATCTCGCCGGCGACGATGGACGCGCGCTATCCCAATGTGTCGTATACCGTGAACCGGTACTATGCCAACAACTTTAACGACATTCCAAGCGGCATGGTGACGCTCTTTGAGCTCCTCGTTGTCAACAACTGGTTCGTCATCGTCGATGGCCACGTCGCCGTCACGACCATCTACGCGCGCTTCTTCTTCATCAGCTATTGGATCGTTGGCGTCATTGTGACTCTCAACCTCTTCATTGCGTCGATCCTCGTACAGCGTCTCGAGTCGTCTCGAGCACTGACTCCATGGTGCTAGGACGCCTTCCTCGCCGAGTACGTTCAAGAGCGCACGATCGAAGCAGACATGCAACACGGCGACGACGACGAAGTGTCCCTACGCAAGAGCCTCTCGCGGCGGCAGCTTGCAGCGTCGACGCGAGCGCAGCACCTCGCCGAGACTGGCGACAGCCACGAGACGGACGAGAACTCGGAGCAAGCGCGCGTGTGAGGAGCATCAACAGTCAACGACGTGATTTGTTTACTATAGTACACGCTAATAAGGGCTCTAGTCGTCCGTCGTCGTCGTCTATGGCGGCGGGAGAGATGGAGGAGATTGTGATAAATTACGCTGCGTCGCCGCCAAGGCAACAGCACATGGACTGCAGGCACTTCCAGAGGAGCGACCCGAGCGTCAATGGCGGCGCTGGAGGCCGACCATGCAGAAACGGCGTCGACTCGTTCGTAATGAGCGACGCCGACGTCACGGTCGTTGTGCCGAGCACCTCCGAGACGGTCACGGACCGTGAAAACGAGTTGCGCTCCTCCGTGATGCGGCTCGTCGACTTCTTGATCGCGGCGAGCGGCATGCGGTACAGTGGGGCGGCGGTACCGCCTGGTTTGAACTGCTCGTTCAGGGTACGGAGGCCGAGCCACCTAAATCGTTGACGTGATCCAACCGTGGATGCCAGTGGTGCTACCGGCAGACTTCGTTGCAGCGATGGGACTCGAGAAACTTTTCCATGCCGTGCGTCCCGAGGTTGCCCGAGCCAAAGCCGCGGCCGTCTGCCGTGTGGATTTGCGGGTCCGTGTAGCTGTCATTGACGCCTTGGATGTCGACGACCATGAGGCGAAAGTCGGACGAGACAAAAGTGAAGTGCGAAAACGCCTGCCGGAGAAGTTGAGCTCCCAAACTTCAGCCCTCGTCCAATAGCGTACCTGCGGTGTGTTGCGCTCGCGCTCTTCTGTCGTGCTTGTCTCCTTCCCGACAAACCCGTTGTTGTTGCTATACTTGACGTACTCGCCGGGAAGGTACTCCTCAACCGAGCACACCAAGTCTTGTCGATCTCGCAGCTACATCGACGTTAGAACGCTGACCTTGACGAAGGAGTGTACCTTGAGAAGCCACGAGCTCGCATATTTGACCTTGAGTGGCGGTTCGTGCTCGTTGTAGAGCTTGGCGTAGTACGCGCACACCGCTTGCATCTCGACATCGCTAGTGACAGGTGGCGCGTCATCCACCGGTCTCCACAAGAAATACACGGATACCATAGATATGCACTCGGCTCGGCCGCGCCCATAATGACTTTGGCGACATAGAGCTTGCCGTCGCTGTCACCATTCGTACCTAAATCCTATCGTGTGCCCTTCATCAGATACTTCATGTAGAGGCGGGGCAATGTACCTGAAGGTAGTACGCGTTGCGGAGCTGCCCCGTTGCGAACGGGACAAGGTCCAGCTTGACGATGGTATGGCACGAGTTCCACTCGAGCGTATCGGCGTCAAAGCTGAGCTTCTCGGCCCTTTCCTTGAGGAGGTGGGAAAAATCGGGCGGGTTATGCGGTACGACCGTCTTCATGATCGGCTGCAGCGTCTTGGGTTTTCGCTGCACGCCCGCTAGATACGACAAGAGAGCATGAGATCATACGCGTTGCCACAGCTTTGCTATAGTACGGCGCTGGGAGCTCGTGCCCGTCATTTCGTTGATAATTTGCGTCTTCCGCTCCTAGCACATCATCCATCCATCTCGTGTCCATCGCCAACGATTCGTACCATGTACTCTTCTTCCGAGAGATGGCCCGTGTCCATGAGCAGCTTGAGCGTGTTGAGCTTCTCAAAGTGGCTGTTCTTCTGCTGCTTGTCCGCGGCTTTGTCCTCGCGCTCGCGCTCGATGCGATGGACCGCAATCGGGAGGCCTGGTACGACCGTCGTGTCGATGTCTTCGTCGCGGACCTCGGGCACGACCGCGAGCGGGCGCGAGCTCATTGCGAGGACGTGCGAGTTGTAGCTCTTGCCTTCGTTGGTCCGTTCGCCAGTCGCAGGCAGCATCCCTCGAGCTTCGTCGCGCCTACATATAGGAGCCTGTCTACCTCGGCCGTCGCCTCCATCTTGACGTACGTAGAGGAGGAGGATGAGGTCGTCGTCGCGGAAGGAGGTCGTCCGTCGTTGCCGCGCGCTGCCGTCGTCGTCGTCGTCGACGCCCGTGGGAAACGAAACACCCTGGAGCGAGTTCTTGTTGTTCCAAGCCGTATCCGGACACCAGCATACGGATACCATTGGCGAATATCCGGACTCCCCGCGTGACTTGCGGTTTGTATACCACAGTAAGCCAGTCAGTCGTCAGTCGGCCATCAGAGAGAGATTCCTTCACAACATACGCGACCCTCTATTATGCAACGTAACCTCCCTCGTCACGTCGACGCAAGCCGTGACGGGCACGACACGTCCGTGAGGTCTCGTTCTAGTCGACACGCAGTAGTAGTTTAGTAGTTTAGTTGCTAAAGTCCATGCCGGTCACCGGGTCGACTTCCATGCTGGCGTTGGCGCCGCAGCTGAAATGCACGAGCGAGCCGTTGGGGTAGACGGCAAAGATGGTCGTGTCGATGCGCTTCTTGCACACGCCGCAGGTCGTCTTGGCGTCAATCTCGACCGACTCGGAGATGCGCTCGACGCGCTCGCACTGCACTTGGAGGTTGTAAATGTTGGAGAGGTTCCGCGCAAGCATTTGGTCGCGAACTTGATGCGCGCTATGCGGTAGGAGCTGCCCGAGAAACTCCGTGACCTTGGCCAACGGCGTCGAAGGTGGAATGAGCTCCAGCGCCGTGATACCGGGTAGCTGCTTGGCGTGGCGGGCCTATATACCATCAAGTCAATCGACAAGCAGGCCAGAAGACCTAGTACCATGACGTGATGGGCAAACTCGACGCGGTCGACGTTGTCGAGGTCCGCAAAGCACAGTTGCAACAGCAGCAAGAGCGCCTTGTTGGTGCCACCGCGACCCGACGACCCGTACTTGTCGCAGTAGGCTTCGGCGCCCGCGAGGTCGTCGCTCGTACCCAGCATCGAGCGCAGCGCTTCGTCGTGAAAGCCGCCGCGGCCACAGAGCACGACAAACTCGGCGCGCAGCGGCGACGCCTTGACTTTGGACATGAGCGCCGAGACGTCGTACGCCGATTCCGGTGCTTTGAGAAACTTGAGCAGCCGCTTGCGCGCGATGCCAAAGGCCTACAGCAGGCGTCAGCATCAACTAATCCACGAGGCGAGTACGCCAGGTTCACGGCCGGGATTCGACTTGGACGGCACGTCGCCGCCTGCGAGAAGCTTGAGTACTTCATCGAGGTACTCTTGTGCGAGGCGCGTGTGGTGGGGGTTTTCAATGTCGAGCGCGATGCCCTTGCCACCGCCCGACTCGTCGGCCATGATTTCGAGGTACTTGGCTGCGACAGACGCGTCCGACGAGTGCGCCTTGAGGTGACTCGCCACATCGGCCACGACAAGCTTGGGCAGCCCCGGTTTGCGGCTGGTGAAAATACGCAGCCCTTCTTGCGGCGCGGTCTGCAGCACCCATTTCTACACCAAAATATCAACTTGATACAAGAAAAAAGCCAAGAAAATACCGAGTGGGCATAGACGAGCGCAGGGTCGTCGAGCGTCCGCAACAGCTCGACGGTCGCGAGGACACCGGACGCGCTGTCATCCACCGTGCTTTGAACGTACTCGCCCGAGCCCATGCGCGCATAGACGTCGAGTGCATCGAGGAGTCGGCCGTGGCGCTCAAACAAGAGGCCGAGCTCATAGTACAAATGGTGGCGCATGAGGAGGCTCTGGGACGAGCCCATATCGACGTGGGCGCCGTCGCCTTGCGCGTCCAACGACGTGAGCAGCGTCGTAATCTCCGGAAAGCGCTGAAAGAGAATGTACAGACGCAGGAGCGCCGTGTCAACAGCCTCGGCGCGCTGCAAATCCTTGGGCACGGACGCGATCGAGTTTGAGCGGGATGAGAACGCCCGGTCGCGGCTGCCCGACCGAGACCGGTTGGGCGTCGCAAACGGCGACTCTTTCGATGCGCTGCGGTCCCGGCTAGATAACAAGCATAATCATACTCGGGTGAGCGAGGTGCACGGTCGGATGGCGGGACTGGGTCTACCTGGCATGCTTTTTGATCATCTCGAGAGACTTCATGAGCGCCTTGGTCGCATGCTGGTGGAGCTTGGACGCGCCGGCCGATGCAATCTCGGGCGCCATCACTTGCGCGTGATCCTTGAGCAGCACGGCAAGCACCGACTTCATATCCGGACTCGCGCTATTGCCGCGCGGCAACACGTCCGGCGTGAGTACCGTCGGCTCGTACGCAAAGCTCGGCGCGCAGAGCTCCGGAAAGAACGAGAGCCACTCGCGCGGGTCCATACCGGACCGGTAGACAAACTCGACGGCGCTATCAAACTCGCAGCGGCGGAGGAGGGCGATCGCGACTTGGCGGTGAAAGCGACGCATGCGGCTCTTTTGCTTGTCGGTCGGAAGCGAAGCAAGACTCTTCTTCATCAGGTCCGACGCGTCCTCGATCTTGCCACGCTCGAGGAGCTCCGTCACTTGCTGGTCCATGGGCGTCTGCTCGATCTTGAGGATCGAGGTGGTCCCGGACGGGTTGAGCTGCGCAACAACGACCACGTCCTCCGAGTCGCCGACAGGACGTGGGTCCATGTCCCACTTCATGCCGTTGCTAAAGATCGCGGCGATCCGCGGAATCGGGAGGAACTGGACTAGCGACGCGTCGGCGAGCGAGTGGATCTCGACGCCCTTCGACGGCAGCAGCGCGACTATGTAAGGTGACGTAAACTCGATCGCGGACGGCGGCTTGGACCACGAGATCGAGTTGCGCTCGACCGGGTCGCCCGTGAACGTGATAAAGACGCCGACCGTGTCCATGGCCGCGACGACGATCTCTTCGTTCGGAAGGAGCTTGATGGCCGCGGTCCCGGCGCCGCCCATGCTCAGGTTGATCGGCGCTGTCTCGCCCGTCTTGTCGTTCATGAGTACGTAGCCGTCGCGACCGCCAACCACAAGCTTGTTGCGGTACCACGCAACGCTGTCGGGCGCTCTGGCCACCGGCAATTCGCGCAGAAAGCGGTACCGCTTCTCTTTGGCCTCAAACTGGAAGAGCTGGAGCTTCGAGCCGGACGAGGCGCAGATGCGAAAGTGGGGCGGGCCACGCTGGTTGACGCAGAGGTGCACGACGTCCTTGGCGAGGTGCAGATCGGACGCAAGGAGCTCGAGGTCCGTGGCCGCGTGGACCGTCACGACGTTGTTGGCGAGGACGAGCACCATGCGGATGTGCGGGACGACCAGGATTTGCTGCACGCGGCCACGATGGGGCAGCTCGTGCGACGCGATCGGGCGGCTCGTGTCCTTGCGCGTGTCGTACAAGACGAGCTTCCCGTCCGACGTGCCGACGAGCACGCGCATGGAGTAGTGCACGACGCACTCGACGCGCCCGGGGTACTCGGCGACGACCGACGTCTGCAGTGCGACGCGCTTGCCCTCCATCATGGTCGTCGTCGTCTTCGTCAAAGTCAATTGGCCGGATACGAAATTCGTTTGAACTTTATTTTTATTATTGAAAATAAAATGCACTTTCAACAGCCACATCAGGCGAATCTTGCGACCCGCCGCCGGCCGTCGTGGCAACCAACGCGATGAGCCAACGCGACCTCCACCATAAGCCATGAAGAACGATGAGCGAGAAGGGACCGCCGATGACAATCCAGCGCCCGGCGGCCCACGCGCCAGACGTAAGATGGATCGCTGATGGCCTGGCCTCTTACTAGTATGTGGCATACTGCAGCCTTGTGCTAGTCGACAAGTACGGCGAGCAGACCAAGGCGCCGTCCAAGGAGCTGCTTCTCGCGTCCACGGAGGCGTACGTCGAGTACTCGCGCGACGGCCGCGTCGTCAAGGCTAGCATCGCACGAAAGAGGTGCGAGGACGCTCCCTAGATTAGGCATAGAGCAGCTCGGGCCAGACAGCCAGATGCACTTGTGAAGAACGGAATCCAACGTCGTCGGCTCGGTTGACGCAGCCGACGTAGCATTATCCAAGCCATTGGCCCAAGCTTGCCTCTCGGTGCTCTACTGGCACGCAGGCATATACGAAGACTACCTCATCTACCATCACGATGGCAGTCGACGATCGTCAGTTGCGGAGTCGTCTTTGGAAGATTCGACAAGCCAAAGTGCAAAGTGGAAATAAAAATGCTTTCGCTATATGAACCATATCCTATCCGAGCACGCGTTTAGTGGCGCTTGTTGATTTCGCTCGCGAGCTTGTTCTCGAGCTGCATGTAGTTCTCGGCGGGGAGGCCAAGACATGCGCGGAGGATGTTGATGATGCACTCGCGCTGGGCAAAGAGCGCGTTCACGATCGGCGTGCCCTTGGGGACCAGCGGCGCCTTGAGCATGTAGCTGAGGATCGAGAGCACCGAGTGGAAGCGCTCGGCCTCGGCCGCGCCCTTCTTCTGGATCTGGATGCGCTCCGCGAGCTCGCAAATGATGACGAGATCGAGGATGAGCGGCGTCGCGAGGAGCGAGTCTTCGCACGTGTTGTGCATGACGATCGTGTTGGTGCCGTTGAGGAAGATCTTGCTCGTGTACTCGTCCATCGCGCGCTTCGAGTCGCCGACGAACGGGACGTACTTGATGACGACGCAGTGGTCGGGGTGCTCGCCCTCGTTGAAGAGGATGCGGTTCGAGTCGACCATGTCATCGACGACGTTCGACTTGGAGATCTCCTTGGAGCGGAACTGCTGCGGCGCCGACAAGTTCTTGCCGTCGTTGTTACCGAGATGGTTGTAGCTCACAATCGAGACGGGCTTGATACCGGCGCCAACAAGGAAGTCGACGAGGACCGACTTCATCTTGGTCTGGCCTGACTTGAAGTCGTCACCGCCAATGAACACCTTGTGCTTCTCGGCAAGCTCGACGACACCCGGCACGAACGTGTTCTGGGGGCTGCCGTTGATGTACGAGGCGCCTTCGAGGATCGACGCAATCGCGAACACGCTCGAGGGCGACACCTCGTCCTCGCCAGCCTTGATGGCCTCCAAGATGTTCTCCGCCGAGTCGTTGACGCCCTCGACAATGTCCGAGAAGCGCTCCGTGTTGGCCGACCACAAGACAATGACCTTGTCGCAGCCGTTCGACTTCTTGAAGTCACGGATGTGCGAGCGGATCGTCTCGAGGTTGTCCTGCTTGGAGCCCTGGAGGACGTTGTCAGCGCGGTCGGCCTGGTTGGCAGCGATAAAGTCGGGGTAGTAGATCGACGGGAGCGGCTTGATCTTCTCCATGTGCGGGATGAGCTGGCGCTGGAGGTCATAGTCGAGGACCTTGGCGCGCACCATGGCATCCGCAAGGTTGTGGCCCGAGATATCCCAGCCGCCAATGACAAAGTCGTTGGGGTTGACCATCGGGAGCATGTTCTTGAAGGGCACGTAGACGCCTTCGCCCTTGTTGTTGGTGCCGAGGCGCACCGTCGACGACTGCGTGACCGAGCCAAAGTAGTCGGCCTTGTGGAGGCCCTCCTTGTCCGTCCACGTCAGGCCGAGCTTGTTAGCGAGCACGCCGGCCACGAGCGTCGAGCCGTTGTTGCCGCCGAGGCCGACGATCATGACGCCGAGCTTGGGCACCTTGGTCGACGTCGTGATGACGTACTCCTCCGAGACGGGCGTCGCCACGTTGTTCTCAAAGTGGGTCGTCGCGTACGTGTAGTTGGTCGTGATGGCCTCGGCCGAGTAGACGACGTCCTTGCTGTTGACCTTGAAGGCCTGGTTCGAGAAGGCGCTAGCGCTCATGGGACTTGGCTTCTTGGCGACCACGCAAATTGGGAAATGATCATCCGCCCCACCTTGCCGTTTTGCCGTTGACGCATGCGATTGGCCAAAATGCGACATTATACACCAATGAAAACGCGTGGCGTCGCCACTTGGGCATCACAACTTCACGCTAGTGACGCCACGTATCCGGCGCATCCGGATGCGTAACCAACGAGGGAAGCTTCCTCGGGATACTGGGTGCAGGTACCCTGCATCTGCCCACACCCCGGTGGTACGGATGACGCGATGTGCATAGCATGCCAAGGGGCAGCGCGCCATGTACCTTCTTGTCGCGCCAGCGATGCAGCCACGATTAGTGGTCGGGCCAAGTCCCTCGAGATAACGCCGCCAGCCTTCCTCGCCCTCCGACAGATGGCCCTGTCTTCCGGACGCTTCGCCATCCCATGCGTGTATCTATGCAGGCGCGTGTCCCATGTCCGATGACGGGAAGCGGTTGCCGCAGCAATCGCCGTGCCACAATGAAATGTTGGCTGACGACATCATCATCATCATTCAGTCGACGACACAAATACTCGTCACGCGCTGTCCTCTACGAAACCCTCCTTGCTACGTCGTCGTCGTGGCTAGTCGATTTACTAATATAACTTTGAGCATGGAATGCAGGGCCTCCTACAAATTGTAGGAGGCCCCGTACGGTATTGTAGGCTACAATACCGTACGAGGCTGCGATGTGGCGACCACCTTGCCATTGCACTTCTCGAAAAGTCATTGTCGACGTGTCTGCGAGTAATGCCGCCGTAGAAAGCCGACACGTCACGCGGTTTGCAAACTAACTTCAACTTTGGAGGGTACGGCGGATACGCCAGCTGCTTGATTATGAAGATTACCCCTTGCGTGGGCGAAGACCTTGCGACTTCTTCGCTGCGTCTTTGCGTTTCTCACTCCAGCGCGGGGATTTCTCCTTCTTGTTGGTGCCCGTGGTGGCCGTCTTCTTGGCGCCCGACCGCGTCGGCGACGCTGCCCGCGACGGCGTCGCACTCGCCGCCGCACGCGCCGTGGGCTTGAGCGTCTTGCTCGGCAGACGACCGAGGCCCGAGCTCATGCTCATGTTGGCCTTGCCCGACTTCTTGGCGGCCTTCATCTTGTTCGGGTGCTTCTTGGTCGTTTGCTTAGGGCGGCTCTCGGACGACACCGCCTTGGGCACCGACGACGGCGCTGCCTTGGGCGAGGCAGGCTCCTTCTCGGCACTGGCCGACGACGACGACGGCTTGGTTGGCATCTTCTTGGTACGACGGTTCATGGGCTTGGCGCGAGCGTAGCCCTTCTTGTACGGGTTGTCTTCGCCACCGCGAAGAAGGAGACGCGCGGGCACGCCCGTCATATCAAACTCGGTGCGGAGCTGGTTAAGAAGGAAGCGGCGGTATGTCTCGGGCACATCTTCGGGACGGTTGACAAACACGGCAAAGGTCGGCGGCCGCGCCTTGACCTACCTCGATCGTGAACGCCTTGGCTGTCAAGAGAGACCATGTCGTACCTGCGTCATGTACTTGACCTTGAGCTGCTTGCCCTTGACCGTCGGCGGCGGGTGATGGCGGTCCATGGCCGCGAGCCACCGGTTGAGGCGACCCGTGGTCACGCGCAAGTCCCACCGGTTGTGGGCTTCGACGCTATCAGGGTGGCATCACGCCGGCGTAAGCAACATGCTGTGATAACGACCAACCTACACTTCGGGGAGAATACCACGGACGCCCTTGCCCGTGAGTGCACTGATGGGGACCACGGGCACACCACGGACCTAGAGTTCGACGTCAGCGACAAACGTACGAAACGTGGGACCGCTATACCTGGGCGAGCGACCCATCGAGCTCCTTGCGAATGCGCTCGATCTCGGCTGCTGCGTTCTCGACAAGGTCCGACTTGTTGGCCACGAGCACCAGCGCACGGCCTTCGTCCAAGACCTAATGGCATCGTGAGGTCGGCAGTTCATCGCAAGGATGCGGTGTGTGTACCCGCTGGGCAATCGTGAGGTCGAGATGGATCAGGTGCTCTTCGCTGACATCGACAACGACGACGACGACCTGCGCCGAGCTGATCGCATCGTACGTGTCCCGCACCGAGAGATTTTCAATCTGGTTCGAGTGGTCGCGCTGCCAAGTGCAAAGTGAGACATGTGGCATCGCCACTTGCATTGGTACCTTGCTAAACTTGCGAATGCCGGCCGTGTCGACGAGCGTGATCTCGCGGTTCTGAAAGTTCCACGACACTTCGACCGAGTCGCGCGTGACACCCGGCCTACACGCATAGTATAGTCAGCGCATTGAAGAATCGGAGGCTGGACGGCCTACTCGGGGCCCGTCAAGACACGGTCGTCGCGCACGATTTTGTTGAGCAGCGTCGACTAGTGGCGACGATGACATCAACTGCGTCGTCGTTGCAGGACAGGCGTACCTTGCCCACGTTCGGGCGGCCCACGATCGCGAGCTTGATCGCGCGCTGCTACAATACGGATAAGTCGGCGTCGTCGCACTCGAAGCAAAGATACGCTTTCAATGTCTTCCTTGGCTTCGTCGAGGTCGATCTCGTCGGCGTTTTCCTCGGCCGCTTGCGTCATTGCAAAGGCGACGGCATGTTCGTCGACGATCGGCGCAATCAGCGGTACGAGGTCCGGAAGGCCTTCGCCATGCTCCGCCGACATGATGAGCGGGTCGCCTAGGACGTCCATGAGACCATGAAGACGACGCGAGAGGATGCGAAATGTTGTACCCATGCCCAGCGTGTGGCACTCGTGAATGTTGGGCATCCACCGCGTCGCGTCGCCTTCGAGCTTGTTGGCGATCAGATGGATCGGCGCCTTGGGGTCGGCCTTGCGCAGCCAGCTACGTTGTTTGAGCATATTAGGCGTCGCATGCAGCGAGATGAAATACCGAGCAAAGTGCTTGTCAATCTCCGTGATTCCCTCGCGCCCATCGACCAAGAACAAGATCAAGTTGGCTTCATGGAGTGCGCGCTCGGTTTGCGACAACATGCCTTGCTCCAAGCTAAAGCCGCATGAGACCACGGTCCATCGGACACTACGATGTCTACCTGCCCGTGGGTGCATCGGCGAGACCGCCCGTGTCGATCACATCAAACTCCAGGCCGGCCAAGTAGCCCTACATTGCATAAGCAAGATGCCATAGCTTCTGCGCGTACGATGCCAAAGCGGCGGTCACGCGTCGTGCCCGGCACGTTGTGCACGATGGCCCGGCGAGACTTGGTGAGGCGGTTGAAGAGCGTCGACTTGCCGACGTTGGTGCGCCCGACGAGGGCGACGCGCGCGCGCTCGGGCTGCTTGGCCGCAGCGCGGGGCGCCCACGTGTGGTTGAGCGCATGGCTCACCGGCGACGGCGCCAGGAAGCGCGATCGAACGAAGCGCAGCATTCTCGAAACGGTGCACTATCCAATCGAGCGGTTTTGGCAAATTTGATTGGTGCCGATCAAGATATCGCGCCTGATTGGCTGAAATTTTCTCGACCAATCGCAGCACAGCGGTGGGCGCCGAAATCGTCACGCGCCGATCTTTGCCAACGTTCGCACGCAGCAATTTGGACGACACTATAAGCAGTGGTGCGATGGAAGGACCGCGCAACGACGGCTCATTCCTTCCACTGTTGATTGTATTGGCCGACCAAAAAGCTCTCTTCACTGCTCGTGGCAGACAGAGCAAGAGGCTTGGATGAGTGGCTCATCGACGCACCCTACAAACACACGCATACGCCCCCTATGGCTCACTTGCAACTCCCTGTTTCTTCGAGAGGTGTCAGATCTGCGTCTGAAGGAGTGCACGTGAGGTATGCAGGCAACTCATGAACTAAGTGCTGAGTGTTAGATAACGTTATGCGCATTGGAGGCTCCGACCACGACAGAGAGCCGCGCCTCAAGCACAGTGCAACCATTTCATTTCAAAAGTTCATCCTTTCTATGACGCTGGCAGCGTCTGGGTCGACGCCAGCGCGAGCAATATGCGCTGGTGACGATGAAGATGGGACCTCGGCGGGCTTCACTGGCACGAGGCTGCACGATGATTGGTGGAAATGTGGCCAATGGCCTTTGGGCTAGACGCGTGGCGCGTATTTTAAAAATACCTTGGCCCATTGTATACAAATCAAGAGCTCGGCGGTGCCCAACACGAATAAAATCACATCGATGCTGGCAGCCCGAGCTTTCAGTCTTGCGCATCGAGTCCGTCGCCCCGCGGTCTCGCTTGCCTCTCGCGTCGCCCCCCGCGTCTTCCTCCAGCGCCACTTGAGCACCATGAAGGTATACACCAAAACAGGCGACAAGGGTACGTCGCAGCTCTTCTCGGGCGAGCGCCGGTCCAAGGACGATGCTGTCTTCATGGCGCTCGGCGACACGGACGAGCTCAACGCGCAGATCGGTGTCGCCTTGACGCACTTCCAGAGCCTGCACCTCGAGACGACGCTCACGCCGGGCCTTGAGTTTGCTTCGCGCCTCGAAGATATCCAGTCGCGCCTCTTTGACGTGGGCGCGAGCGTGGCCACGCCATTGAGTTCGGCCGGCAAAAGCAAAATCCGCCGCGCCCAGTTTGACCCGATCAACGTCACGCTGCTGGAAAACTGGATCGACAAAATGGACGAACATCTCGAGCCGCTGCGTAACTTTTTTTTGCCGAGCGGTGGCGGCTTGACGTCGTGCCACTTGCACGTCGCGCGGGCAGCGTGCCGCCGGGCCGAGCGCCGCGTCGTCTCGATTGGCGCCGACGACACGGACCCCGCCGTTGTGCAATACCTCAACCGCCTCAGCGACTTTCTCTTTGTCTCGGCGCGCTTTGTCGCACACCTCGAAGGCAAAACCGAAACGATCTGGAAGAAGCAGCTCGTGTCGAGCGAGCTGCCCACGACTGAGTAGGAAACATCGACTGCCTGAATACGTAGTACTGTCGATTGTGAGTTGTCTTTGCTTGAAATCGTACACGTCGCGTGCGTTATCATCTGCGAAGACGGTGATGGCGTTCTGCTTCAGCACTTCTACTGACGACAGCACCGATGCAAGCTCGAGAGCTCGCAAGCATCATAACGTTGGGCACTTGGCGCGGCATACGTGGAGAGATCACATTCGGAACGAGTTGGTTGAACCAACTCGTCAACCAGCGTCCAAACGACAATGAAGGGCCTGGCTAAGCTTACATCGTAGAGGAGCGCAACTTTGCGTGTCGCCTTATGGAGGAACAGGCGCCGCCAGCCAGAAATCCATTTGATTGGCCAAATAGACAACACTTTTCGACCAATAAGATGTGGCGAAAAACGAGCCATGGCGCCACCGGCCATCTCGCGGTGCCTCGGAGGCTCGATTGAAAGTTTTTTGAAGTGTCGCCCATAATTGGCATACCGATAGAGGACACTTTGGGGAGTACGAAACGCCCCATGAGGCCGACGTTTGAGGCACGGGGCTCGAGAAATCGATCCTTGAAGGTTGCGGATGATGAGGTTTGGACTTGCAATGGCTCATGTATTGCAAGATTGTGGATACATAGATCACCAACTTGCGCGTCGTACAATTCAATAGATGGTATACTACAAAGAAATGTAATTTGGCCCCCGACAACGGGTCTAGTATACGAGCTATTGAGCGTCAAAAACTCGTCATCCGCAACTTTCAAGGATCGATTTCTCAGGCTTTATGCCTCGAACGTCGGCCGCACGGGGCGTTTCGTACTCCCCAAAGTGTCCTCGACCCATCTGCCAACTATGGGCGGCACTTCAAAAAAC
>NW_008246071.1:571314-571907 GCF_000281045.1 Saprolegnia diclina VS20
TCCGACCGGAGCGCAGCTCCAGACTTGCAGCCGCGATTGGCCATCGGTCGGGTCTGCGTCCAGACACACGTTGTTGTGCGTAGCGTGCATGATCTCATTGTCGATCTCCAGAGCAGTTTCATTATACATATGTCCATCGAACATGACAAATGTGTTCCACGCTCTCTTGGGTCGTCGTGTGCGCTGCGAATCAGCTCGGGCTGCCCCGTCGTCGGTTCGTAGATCCATTTTTGGTTGCCGTTGGCCGCGTCGCATTGCCAGAGGTGCACCGCCCCGCCGTTCTGCGCTTGGTACGCGTCCAAGCACTGGATGGATCCTTGCGCCACAATCTGCCCCGTCATAAAGTTGAAGTTCCAGACGCTCGCACCAGATCCAAAACCCACGCTTCCGCTGCCGACGTTGGCGCCAAAGCGAAGCCCACTCAGCGACGTAAGTGTCGCAGGCTCGGCGGTGACGCTCGTGAGACCGAAAAATTGGTTCGGGTTGGTTCCGACCGGCGCGCAGCTCCAGACTTGCAGCCGCGACTGGCCATCGGTCGGGTCTGCGTCCAGACACACGTTGTTGTGCGTAGCGTGCATGATCTGGTGGCCCGC